>NC_140296.1:119200385-119401369 GCF_964211825.1 Aythya ferina | reverse complement strand
CAAAACCTGGAGTTGTGTAGCACCAGGGAGAACCCAGATTAGTTTATCCCATGGGTGCTTGCTTACAGAGTCCATTTCCTCAAGTGTGGAGCCAATCCATCAGGAGGCAGATCTCCGTGCTGCACTGCTTCGATATTGCAGGGCATTTGCTGAGATCTTGGGTCCCAGTAAAGTCAGAATATAGGATTCTGACAAGACACAAGCAGTGGTGTTACAGATGTCCAAACCAAAGTGAATGAAGGCGATGGACAGCTATCAGTAAGGGTAGACTTCTGTGATCCAGAGCCTCTTAGGCGGCAGAAAGGGTGCAGTGCCTTTCAGCACCTCTCTGCCAGTGTCAGGCACTGTTATTTCTGAACCTCCAGGGGCATGGTGAAACATCTGCATGAATTCTGAGTCCTGACAACATATCCAGAAAAGTCCACTGCATGCCAAAAATGAGATCTACAGGGCAAAACCCAGATTTCTTTACAGCACCCTTATAACAGCACATAAGAAAACACAACTATGAGCTGGTGAGAGGCACCCAGAGGCAGACTTTGCATCCCAAGGACTGTAGCATGTGCACGTCTCCCTTTCAGCTAGTCACTTCTTCTAACTCCAGCTCCTAAAATAATATTGCAATGCACTTGCACTACTGCTTGCCTTCCTCAAATCTAAAAGGCATGGTACTAGGAGAGTACCCTGTGTGTAAAGGATGAGTCACAGAGTAAAGTAATGAGGAGCATGGCTGAATTCCTATGCTTTGAGAAGCTGAAATTGTTTTTTTTTTCTTCCTTTTTTTTTTTTTTCCTCCCTGAAGCCCAGGTTTGGCTTAACTGAAAAGTAGATCTATTTGTTTCTTTCTGCTGCAGAGTATCCCAGCCTAAAATCTGTCATCTCCACTCTGCACACCTTTCACAAGAGGAAAAAATGAAGTGTTATAGGAGAGGTAGAGGGTCAGATACATACTAAATTATGTGAGAAGCACACACACACTTATATAATTTTATCTGGGCCTCTCAATATCCTGTTGACAGGAATTCAGACTGTCCAGGAAAGCATCGCAGGAAAAAAAAAAAAAAAAGTATGTGGACCTATTGCTCTGTAAAAAAATAAAAAGAAGGATAAACAAAACCTTCTGCTAAAGCTATCCAGTGATACGACTCAGGGTGCCTCACTACACTGGGAAATTGGAGACCCAGCTTTAACAGCCAGTGCCACCAAATGAGTCAAAACCTCAAGAGTAACTTTATACCTACGGTTCTGCAAGCAAGCATTGCATACTTTATAGAAAGCTGAGCAACAATAGCTTCAGAGCCAAGCGGGACCGCTGACTCCATAGCAGTGTCAAGAAAACCACCCCGAGATAAGGTTGCATCCCACAGCACTAGGGGGTTGAAAACCAAATCCACTGGGAAAAGCAGTCTGTGCCTATAAAAAGCCCCGTGCTTGGGCCTTCTGTCTCCGGGGCACCATCAGAAATCCCAGAGCTACTTGAGTCCCTGCCCCAGGCACAGATAGTGGAGAATGGTCTGTGGTTCTCACCACCCGTGCTGGAAAGAGGAGAGCTGAGAGCAGAGGAGGTGCAGACAAAGGCTAGCTGGATGGTCAGGGGAAAAGGGTGCCTATCACAGGATAGGAACCCGTTGATTTATTTCACCCAGCAAAACGCAGGCTGAGAATGGATATGATTGTTCTTGGTAAACACATCAGAGGGACGAGCACCAGGGAGGGAACAGAGCTATTTAAGCTTGGGAACAATGTTGGCAGGAGAACAAGTGGGCATGCTCCAGCCAGGAATAAATTGAGACTGGAAATAAGAAGAATGGCTGAAGCCTCAGAGCTGTCAAGTTCTGGAATAGCCAACTAATTGGGGTAGTGGGAGAATCTTAAAACTTGTTAGGATTGTTTGGAGCTTCGCGTTTGTGAGAATGATTGCATTATGCGATTGCTGACAATAGCAAGGGACGAGACGTGGTAAAATAGGGGATCCCTTCCAGCTCTACATCCCTACTGTGAAGCACTCAGGGCTGATTTCTTTCTCATGTGTCCATGCTAAGGCAGGAGAGCTGCAGGATCCTTCGCCATCCAGCCCAACGGGGAAGCTGTTCGCAAGCCAGTTGCGAGCAAGGAGATGAGGATACTGAGGATACTTTCTCAGATGGCTGAAGATGATATGACAGTTCCTCGTAACGAGCTGTGAGGAGAAACGTGTCTCTGGCCCCAAGAGAAACATTGCAGGCAGCGCACCAGGCCACAGTCAGTCAGCAGGATAGAGACGAACAGCAGAGACAAATGGCTGAAATTCCAGAGGGGAAGACCAAGCACAGGCATTTGCTCGTTGGACAAGGTGGGACTTCATGTCTTCTTTGTCTTCTCAAGGCAACAGAGGTTGGAAAGTGACTTGTGAAAACGTACATGCCCATTTCTGTCATTCTGGGCTGTGGCAGCTCTGCAGCAAACCTACCTAAGATGTTAAACACCAGTCAGTCCCAGCAAAATGGTGGTTTTATGCAGTCATATGTTTCCTTCTCTTCACAAGGAGCAGCACTCCTACCCTCTTTACCAGCCAGCCAAAAACCATGTGCCTCCTTGTTACTGTTCTCCTTCCCTTTCTTGAGCTGTTCCCACACCCTTCACCTCACCCTCATCTGCTGTAGAGAATCAAAAAGGGAAAAAATACGGTGTTGGTCCAGGAGAGAGGGTATCAGCAAACAGTCCAACCAAATATTTCTCTCTTACTCCAAAAGCTGTTGCATCTAGGCAAAACCAGCATGCTCATATTTGTCCCCTCAGCCTCCTGCCATGGGTAACCCAACCCATTTTAACTCCTGGACTCACTTAGTTGCACATAAGCAGCAGGAGAGACTTGTGCTCAGGGTAACAGAAGCTTTTCTCATCTGTTTTGACCCTACCTGAGGCATTGGGGGGATGAAAAGATGAGGAGGAATACATTGTACGCATAAGAGAGGGAATACATGTCCCAGCTGCTGGCTAGCTCACAGGCCCTCCACATGGGAGTGATAAGATCAAGCTTTACATTCCCTTTCTTTAGTTCACTGCACTCACACCCCCTCCCTTCTCCTTAGGAAACTGGGAGAAAGGAAAAGCAATAATAAAATATTTCAGATGAGAGAAAGAATTCTCCATGATTGAGAACATTTAATGGGAACCAGCTGCCTGAGCGAGACCAAAGGCCGGTCCTGCTGGGGTTTTGTTGACAGGGTCACTTTTCACAGGTACCTGCTGAGGAAGAGGGAGGGATGCTCAGGAGACGGCGCAGAGGAGGAGGAAGGTGCAGGAATGCATTACGCTGCTTTACCTCATTGCAACCCCTTCTCCCCCCTCCCAAAAAACAACTCTTGGAGAAGAGCCACGGCAGGACAAAACAGGAGTGCACGTGGTGTGAGTGGCTCTACCCGAGGAAAAACGGGTGGGTGGAAGAAAGGAAAGAGGCGCCTGAAAGTTCAGCGCATGAAACAAAAGCCAAGGCTGGCCCTGCACTCACCTTCCTGTCCTTCCTCGTGGCCAGACAGCCACAATTAAGATGTAATGGATACCCCGAGAGCTGCCTGCCAGCCCCTGATGTACCCACACTGAGATAGCCACCCCAGCAAAAACCCACCCTTGCAGAGCCACAAACGCACCTGGAGGAGTGGGCCTTGGCCTGAGCCCATCCTTAGAGTCCTGCTCTCCGAGGGATGCACAGAGCCCTGTCTTTGTCCTGCTTAGCTGCTCACAGCTTGGAGACCAACATCAGGATGGACAGAAAAAGGAAAGCTCATTAGCTCCTGTCCCCAAACAGCAAGGCTTGCAGTGATCAGCTCTTGGGATGTACAGAGGGATGGGGCTACCATTCTCATGGTGAAAGAGATAATAAAAGCTTTTCAGAAAGCACCTTCAGAAATGCTCTAGAAGTTACTCTGTGTGCTCCAATCTCCCCTGATTTCTCTTCACAGTCTGTAACAGGGTTGTGTCTCTGCATGGTTTCCTCAAAAAGCATGAGCCAGAACTCCCTGCTCCCCGAAATGAGGCGTTCATCCTAATCACCATGATGCATACACACCCCTAGGTAAATTTTAGAAGAGCAGAGCTGTGGTGCCAGCTTCTGAGCTGTAAGGACTGGTGCTCTGCCACTGCAGGAACAAGTCCTACAGACCCAGCTGCTGGCAGCAGTGTTTTGGCAGCCTTGACATAATGGTAACACCACCCTCGTGATGGGTGAAGCTGTTACATAGGCTGTAACATCTCAACACAGCACCGGCTGTACCTGCAGGCTGGTGGCAGCGATACCTGTCACGAAGCTCCATGCAGGAGAAGTCTGAAACGGCGTGAGGCTGAGGAGAAGGAATAAGCTGTCAAGCTGTGGCACGGATACGATTTTCCACTCAGTCCCCACGTAGCAACTCAGAAGATGGTAAATCACAACTGAAAGGGCTCGCCAGCAGCCTCACATTTCCTCATGGTGCTTCTGAGGTGTGGAAAGGTCTCTGCAGAGGGAGGCCCGCCGAGGGGGAAGCCTGCAGCACGAGTGCCAGAAAAAGGCCCCGTGTCCTCCTCCACCAGCCTTTCTCCTTCCAAGCACCCCACTCCATGAGTTTGCCATGCTCACACAACCACAGAGGCAGGAGCTGCTCTCTAGTCACAAAGTATTAACAATTTTTTCCCTGCTTATGTGGGTTATGACAGGCCTGTTGGAAATAGCCTTCTGAGCGAGGCAGGGCCTCAGCGAGAGGTTTTGGGGAGGAGTGTGGGGAAGCTGGGAGGCTGTCCCCAGCAAGGCCACGGCCTCGCACCTCAGCTTCCCCATCCTGCATGCCGCCCCGGCCTCCTCCCTCTCTTTCAATGGGGATTTACACACGGGTTTGCAGGCTTTCCCCTCTGCCCTGTCTCCTCTCCCTCCTGCCCTGCTTTGATGTTAATTGTCTGCAGGGCTGGAGCGCTCCTTGGCTGATTAAGTCCAAGAGTCCTCCCCGGTTTTGTTGACCCATGAATGGGGGCCTCTCCAGTGCTCACTGGAGTGCGGGCTCCTCGCCCCTCCTCCTCCGCGGCGCGGGCTGATGGATTAATCCCGCTGTGTGAGGAGAGCGGGGCGGGAGGGGAGCCCGACGGCATGGCATGGGGTATCCGCAATGCTTTTGGTACAAAGATACGCCTTCTGCTCCTTTATTATGATTTTTTTTTTTTTTTAAATACCAGAAGAAAATACACTTTCATTCAGAGGCGAGATTTGGAGTGGCTGGGGCAAAAACAGCACAGGCAGCACGGGCTGGCTGAGCAGGCTGCACTACGCTCGGTCTTTGCTCCACCAGGAGCACCTCAGGTACAAAGCATCCTCTGTGCCAGGGCCCCCAGCACTGCAGCGTCCAGCTCTTCACTGCTGACCTACCTAAGGATGCCTTTGTCCCTTCTCACCAGGCATCAGGAGGCCAAGGGCACCATTTTTTGGGAAGACTGCTGTCTTTCCCCACCTCCCCGCTCCATCCTCCATGCTGATGCTGGCCCCCTCCCCAGCTGCCTTCGTGCCCAACGCAGAAATCCAGGCGCAGGAAATGAAAAGTCTCCCCCTGAGGAGCCTTGTGCAATTTTTCCAGCCTCTCCCTCCGCCCCTGCTTCCCGTTCACCCCCCCCAAACACACACACACACTCTCCAGCTCTGTCTTTCTCTGGCCGGTCGCAGAGAAAGGCCGATGGTGTTGGCACCGCGCTGCTGGCTCCCTGGCACGCTCGCCCGGCCATCCTGCCAGGCTTTTCAGGGCTCACTCTCGCTTTCCAGAGGCTGGAAGTGCAGAGCAGGAGACGGGCTCCCTTGGCAGCCTCACTGTTTCCAAACATTGAAAGGCAGAGAGAGAAAAGTCGGCTTCTCCCGGCTCACCAAAGCCACCACCAGCATGGATGCTGGCCAAGCTGTCCTAAAAATAACTGTAGTGCTACCGGACACGCGTGCTTCTCGGGGACAAAAGGGGACAATGCACCCGGGGCAACAGGGATGGAGTGGGGCGGGTGAAAGAAAATGGGGCTTTTTCCTCCATCGCCCCTTTCAGCAAGTAAAGGAGCCTGTAATATCCCTGAGGTGCAAGTCAAAAGCACTCACATATGGCTCTCTGCTTCTGTGGAGAAGCCACTCAGTCGCCTGAAGCCAGGATCTCCCCCACCTTCATCTCAAGGCACCAGTTCAGCAGTGCAGGGACAGCGGTGGGGGTGCTGGGGCACACCGGGACCTTTCCACCTTCCCGCATCCACTGCTGGTACAGACAGCAAGCCTGACATGGAAAGCAACTTCTGGGCTCCCCTCCAAGTGCAACGCAGATGCACTTGGTGTAACACAGATACGCTGAGCTTGTAAAGATACCTGCCATGTGTTTCTGCTTGAAACAGAGGAGCAAGAGGAGACGCAGAACCAGATGTGCAATCTCTTCCTTCTCACCGTGGCCAAGACATCTCCCAGCCCCAGCACAGGCAAAACATCAAGTGCTCCTCTGGGCAGAGGGGCCAGAGTAACCAGAAAAGAAAAAAACGTATTTTACCATGAGGAAAAGGCAAAGTCCTGAAGATGCTGAACATCTCCACAGGCTGGAGCAGGCCCCACCAGCTCAGGCCATCCACAAAGCCATAAGATGCATCCTCTCTATCCCAAGTCCTCACCAAACATTTCTTGGTGGGAGAATTTGCAAATTTGCTAAATGTTTCAGGTGGCCCAACTTCTGGGGGTGGGGTGGGAGTGGCAGAAAAAACCTACCATGAGAAAACTTTCAGCTGAAACAATTTGCCTTGCTTTTTTTTTTTTTTTTTTTGAGGGGGGGGGATGATTTTTCTTTTTCTTTTTTTTTTTTTTTTTTTTTTTTCTCTCTTTGTGGGAAGAAGAGAAGAGGGCTTACAGAGGGTTTGGCACAGTCAACCTCGGTCCCAGCAGATACATATTTGTTTGCCTATTTACAATCAGGGCAATCTGAACCCGTTAGCAGATGCAACTGAGTTAAGGCATGAGCATGAATTTAGAAAACAATATGACCCATCATTGTAAGAAAGGCTCGGAGGCAAAATCCAAGTAATTGATATCATAAATCCTTCAGGACACTGTTGCAGGACGGTCGTCACCTCAGAAAAATCAGGGCTGCTGGCTCGCACGCCTTGCACCTATTTTGAGGCATAACTCGACGTTCGTGCTTGAAAACGTTCCTGTATAAGTTGAGGCAGACACCATTTGGCATTTGTTCTGCTCCCGAGGTATTTCAAAGGGTAACTGCCAGATCTGTGAGAAACTGCTAAGTGCCGAAGCTCCAGTGAATGATGTTTTAATTTGGTCTGAGGGCTTTAAAGAACATCTTGAAAGACTTAGACAAGTCTTAAAGAGAGTATGAGAAAGAGACTTAAAACCAAACTATAAAAAAGCTATATCTGATGTAATAAGTTATTTAAATGAGGCATAAATTGAGCAAAGATGGCTTAATTGGTAATGTGGATAAAATGTTGAAATGTTTAACTCTGCAAAATAGCATGGATCTGTGACAATTTATGGAGACGATAAGCTGTTCTTGACAAAATTCATTCCAAATGGCCAGGGAGGGGCTGATTTTGCAAGGTGGTGAGCATTGCTTTTTTTTTAAATGTTTTCCCCCCCTCCATCCAGAAAAACACTTAAACACATGTGGGGTCATGGTGGCTGGGCACGGGGCAGGATGCTACGCAAAGCGTGCGCCAACCTGGTCCTTCGGTGGGACCTCTGAGCACTTCGCCGCACCTCCAGGGCTGGCATAGCTTTGTCCCTACCCAAGTCCCCCGTGCCTAAATGTCACTTTGCACTTAAAAACGCCCTCCCCGCAGCCCCCAGGTTCCTCTGAGCTGGCTTCCCTCCCAGCAGCCCATCACAAAGCCCATCTTCTCCCCCTCGCCCCTCCTCCCCGGCCCAGGTTGTAAAATAACGAGTTTCTTGTTATTCTTGTTATTGCTGAATGGCAGAGGTCTGGAGCCCCGTGAAGAGAAGGGGGCAGCCTAATTAGGGAAACGAGAGCCATCCTTAATGAGCACTCCTGACTAGGTGGGGATTTAAAGAAAGAGGCGGGGGCAGGGGGGAGAGAGGTCAATTTGTGGGGCTTTCTCTTCCCTACCCCCCTCCTCCTCCCTGTAAACCTACCGCAGTTTGGGGTCTGAGCACGGGGTCTTCTAGACATCACTGTGGTTGTTATTAAATGATATTTCCCTCTTTTTCCTGACTTCGAGGGGGGATAATTTAATTTTGTCCCCTCTGCTGATTTGATGCTGTGAGGGTACGCCAGGTGTTGGGCTGTTCTTGTCCCTTACAGCCTCCTTAAGGTGTCCTTTCTGGGGGACACCTCATTGGCAGCTGGTACCTGAGCAGGGGTGGCAGCCGCTGGCACCACAAGACTTTAGCACACCCCTGCAGGACAGTCTAGTGTGTGTGCAAACCAGGCTGCACTCACCTGCTCCATAAAACACCAGCACAGCTCCGCTCCTGTTCCCTCCAGCAATACCTGCACCTACCTCTGTCAAAAATGGGCTGTGCTTGCATGGCATTGCACTGCAGATGAATTTTGCAGCTCAGTCTGGCCCTGAAGAGACACCTTAGTCACCAGGACCGTGCTGGCAGCATGGCTAGACTGTCAGCATTTCAGATACCCCAGCCTTAGCCCTGGTACCCTGTAGCTCAATGTCAGATGTTTGCTACAGTCTCCCTTAGCAGACACAAGCCTCTCTGAGTTCCCCTGAGTTCATCCGTCCCGTGTGTACGTTGGCAGGAGCTGAAAGCCCCGTGTGTGGAAACTCACTCGCACAAGCTTTCTCATTCCACACCCACCCGCTTGAATTTCTCTCCTGTTCTGCTTTCACTCGCTCTGGCTGAGCTGGAACCAAACGCCCCCGGTCTCAGAGAGGCTTCAGCCCCCCTGTCCATAGACTGGACTCGCCTCTAACTCCTCAAGAGGAGAAAAAGCAGGTGGGGAGATGCACCCCGACCCAGCAGAGCAGGAGGAGCATCTCCTGAGAGCTTGATGCTCTGGGGGAGCTGCGAGGGCACGAAGCTGGCTGCATCTCCGCTCGCCAGCCTGGTCCTCTTCAGTGTGCCCCAGGTCAGCATTAGGCAGTCACCTCCAGCAGCTCCTGTGATGTTTTCTGCAAAGATCTGTCAGAATCCTTGCCCAGTTAAATCAGCACATGCTGAAATGCTTAAACAGGCTTCCAAGGAGCAAGCTTGCAGCCAGAAGCGTGGGAGGAACGTAGTCTGACAGAAAGGAAATAAGCAGGGAACATTTTACCCATAAAAGCACTTTGCTTTCTCTTTGCTTCATAAATCAGCTTTCTCTGATCTCATCCAAAAAAAGGCAGTTAATTCCCCGCTTCTCCCTGCCTGGGAGATGTATTCTTTTCTGTATTTGGATCTTGCCTCGGAGAAATTAAGAGACCTAATTGTTTCCACTGCTCTTTCCAAAATTAGGGAACCAAATAACATCAGGAATGAAGGCCGTGGGCCACACCTCCCAAGGTGCCAAGCTCCTTCGCTTCGTACGGGCTGCTGCTGGAGTCTGGAAATGTTTGGACGGTGTGTCGTAGCTGAAGGCCAGGTTAGGCTGGAGGAGGAACCCGCTCCCCACCAGCCAGGGGGACAATCATTCACCCGCAGGAGAGAAAGATGCGCACAATCTGTGGTATATCAGCCCCGGAGCCAAGATCTGTGCTCTGCCATGCCTGTTCCTGCTCCCATGGACTACGCACTTAACATTCCTCCAAGCCTACCAGACAGGCTGCTCTTTATCAGATCCATTTCTCTCTTCTGTTTATGGCTGGAGGATGCTGGGGCCCCACTGGACTACGGTTTGAAGTCATTAGGGTTTTTTGTGGGTGAATTGCTTGGATTAACAAGAAAGTCTCGGCACAAGAGCCAGCAACTTTCCGCTCCTGCCCTGACATGTAAGCTCCCCAGTGATCTCTCCTAGCAAAAATGACCGTGTGTATCCAAAGCATCATCTCGGCTTTGCTGCCACCTGTGATGGCCAAACAAGAACAGGTTGAAGACTAAAAACAAAGCAAATTCAACCTGCACTGCTGGTTTCAGAGAGCGTGCCCAATACGTGCTCCTGTCATTTCCTTTCTGTTTCACATTGGTTGTCCCCTCAATGCATGCACCATGCCCTATGCTTTTCTGGTTATTCTGTGGGAAAGCCAAAAGATTCAAGGCAAATATGGGGAGAAAGGAGATGGGGGCATTTCTGAAGCAGTGGTGTTTTAACAGGAGGTGGTAACAGCCAGTAGCACTAGGTAGGCATTCCCAAAAGGCTACATGCTGAAGGAGATGCACATGTGGTAGGCCTCAAAATAATGGCACTTGTCTCTCCAGCTGTTCCCAATGAGCTGTGTCCCCTGGGGTGCCCACAGAGGAGGTCTGACACCAGAGGATGATCTCCTGAGGTCCTCGTGGCTCCACTGTGGTGCTCAGATGTCAGGACATGCTCATGTGCACAAACCCACCTCCGCGGGCTGCTGGCTGGGCCTCTTGCTCAGGCCTGTGGTTCTTGTCCATGTGGGAGAGTGCCACCAGCAATGTGTTGCTCTTTGCATGGCATTTCTCTAGCAGGAGAAAGTTTGCGCAGCTCATGGGGAGAGATTTTAACGGAAAATTAAACCATTTTTGCTTCTTCATCCCAACACGCAGTTACCAGGCCTCTAACCCTTTAGTTCCTTACCTTTTCTGGGCTACAGAAATGTATATAAAAGTCTAGAAAATCTCTGTTGCAAGCCATTTTCTGTCCATTATAACCAGGTAAAAGTGTGTTGAGCATGAAGTTCACTACAAGGGACTTTTATGATTGTGGCTGACTTTCCCGGAGGATAGGTTGGCATATCCTGCTTTAAAAACACAGTGTATCAGGCACGCACTTGGCAGTAGCTCTTTATGTCCCTTTTGGCCTGAGAGCAACACATTTGCCACGGCTCTGCTAGCAGGAGGTGTACCAGTACATGGGACCCTCCCATTTGCAAACCAAGCACATGCAGCATTCGGAAATTACCCCAGGTATTCATTTTTCTGCTGGATTCTTTCCCCCGCACCTCCAAAAAAAAAAAAAAAAAAAAAAAAAAAAAAAAGTGAACGCACATGGCCAAACCTCGGCATTTTTCACGGAGCACAAGCCTTGTGTTGCCGCCAGCCGAAGAAGGAGTGGAGCTGGAGCTGGGTGTGTGGGTGCTGCATGGGCAGGGAAGGCATGGGGAGAGCCCGCTGGTGCACAGCAGGTGCACAGCACGGATGTCACACGTCGGGGTGTGTGTCTGACACACTTGCACATGCATGTAGCAGTGTGTGCTCGTGTTTGTTGTGGTGAGAATTTGCCTGAGAGGCACCTGGTGTGCAGGTTTATGCAGAACGGGGCGTGCAGGAGAGCTGCCAGCACCTCTGAGAGTGTAAAGGCTTGGGGAGGGTCTTTGCAAAGCCTCATTTTCTCTGCTGGGGCTGCCCAGGGGACTGGGCTGTGAGCTGTTTCTGAGCCTCCTCGCCGTACCTGCTTGAAGACCCTGTTTTGCTTTATAACTTTCTTCAGCTCTTATTTGCTATTCCTTCCTTTCCCTCTTCCTGGCTCCCTTTTTGTTATTCCTTCTTCTCACATTTCCTCCCTCCACCGCCCTTCCCATTTCTTCTCCCTCCCTCTCCTTCCTCACTCCGGCTCCTTCTCCCCGGGCTCCCTCCTCCTCATCCTCCACTCTCGCCTTCTCTCCTTCCTCTGCCTCCCTTCGCTCCTCGCCACCTCCTCTCCTCCTGCAGCACTCCCATCCCATCCCGCGCTCCTTTGTTCCCCTCCTCGCCCCCTCTGCTTGGCCTCTCCCCTGCTCCTGCTTTGCTCCCTTCCCTCGCTGAAAAGCACGGCCCCGCTCGAAGACCCTGGCCGCCGGCCAGCCTCTGGCGAGATGAAGGGGTCCCTGGCACACGCTCAGCCCCGCGCTCCGTAGGGCATTGTAACCGCTGGTACCAGGGCTGTAAAATCTTTAGTGTCTCCAGGAAAGACGACTGTAAATTCTTCAGAAGTCCCACTGCGGGTGTAAAGATTTCCCCCTCCTTCCCTGGGCCCCTGTGAAAAGGGGCTGTGTAGTCGAACAAGGGGCTCGCTCCTCCCCTCTGTGAGCGCCCCGGCTCTGGTCGGCGTTTCGGCGGAGCGTGGCTCTCCCCACGGACTTCAAGGAGAGATTTCGGTACCCTGCCGGGCAGAGAAGCGGCTCCGGCGGCTCTTGGTCACTTAGGTATTTGACTTTATAAACATGATTAAAAATGCTAAGAAAGCCCCGGTGAAGGGGGAGGCCTCCCCTCTGCACGCTGAGCAAACAGAAACACACGAAGCATTGTCGGGCGCTGAACGATGAAGCAGCGAGGGAATGCGGAGAGAGCCGGCGGGGCGTTAAAGTAGGTTTGCTCTCGCACATGAAATTTGCTTGGCGAGCAGAAAGGCTTTTTAAACTACTTTGTAACTTGGCGAATCCCAAGCAGATCATCTCAGGGGCTTGTAACCTGGGGATTTGGCTCCAGCGCGGCACACATCTCAGCTTCTGGCCCCAGGGGGCTGTGTTTAGGAAGAGTCAGGCCTGGTTCCTGTCAGGCCAGCGGGAAGATGGGACCCGGACAAAGTCCACAAAGAGTGGAGCGCTGGAGCGAAACAGGCCACAGCGTCATGTTTTATCTAAGGCATGAGTCTTCTGGCACTGGGCATGGGAAGAAAGAGCACCTCGCTGCTACACGAGGAGCCACACAGCTGAGGTTCATCTATGGCACCACAAGTTGGACACACCAAACACTCCTGCCTCCTCCTCCCCTGCTGTGAGGAGCAGGAGCAGCAGAGAAACCATGCTGACCACAGCAAACAGAGTAACAGAAGGGCTGAGGTGGGAAGGGACCTCTGGAGGTCATCTGGTCCAACCCTCTGCTTGAGTAGGGCCTCCTGGAGCAGGCAGCCCAGGACCATGCCCAGGTGGTTTCTGAAGATCTCCAAGGAGGGAGACAGTCAGACACACCAACGCCAGCAGAAGGGAGCTGAACGTGTCCACACAATTCTCATTTTCATGCTGAAGGATTCAACACTCCTGCAAATACCCATTCTGTTCTTTCTCATAGGTTACACTTGAACATACAGCAGTGGTGGTAGATTCCCTGGAGCTCTTAGGTCAGTGCTGGAGTTAGCAAACCAACCTGCGTCATCTCTAGACTACGGTATTTGGCAAAATTGAGGCCTTGGGAAAATTGCATGTGTAAAAAATAGCAGAAGGTTTTGAAGATAAGGGGTGCTGTGAAGTTGGCAGAGCCTTGTGAAAGGCTGTCCAGAGCACCTGGCTCGTTGGTTATCACCACAATAGCAGATTTGCTCAAAACGGAGGAGGGCTTTGAGGGGAAGTTGCATGGCTCTTTTGTTCTGCTGCTCCCTCTCACTTCCCCTTGCCAAGGTGTGCAGCAAACTCCTCCTGCTGAAGGACTGCAAGGCAGCTTTCCACGTCCCCACTGAACTGCAAACAGTTACAGACATCTTCCTCTGCAGCCTCCTCCTCCTGGGGCACTTTGAGCATAGCCAGGCCTCAGGGATGGTTGTCTCCATGGTGTCTTCTGAGCTTTCAGCATTGCTGACCTGCTCTTTCCACACGATCATGTGGATCAGCTCCATCAGGTCAGCATAGATTAGATCCTCCAGCCCCTCCAAAACCCAAAACAGGAATGAACATGCCCTATCTTTTACTTTACAATAGGTAGAAGTGTTTGTTCAGCTCTCTGGTGGGCCGCTGTCTGTGCCCTGGCGGATACAGTAATGGAGTGGAGAACACAGGACCTAGGCTTTATTTCCAGCTATGCCATTTTTTAAAGGGTGTTGTTTTGGATCGAGCCACATCATTTCTGCCTCAGTTTACCCCTGTTTAAAAGAGGGTTACATGTGCCAGCTGTTCTTGGCACTTGATCTCGTATCTGCTGATGGAATAAGTTAGCTATTTACTGGTGCATGTCCGAGGGCCTTCTTCTCTAGAGTTTGGAGAGCTGAGAGGAAGTTCTCCTGGGGTTTGGAGCTGAGATGCCCAGGTCTGCAAAGTCCTAGCAAAGCAGGGCAGTGCTAATGTAGGCAGAAAAGAGGGGCTACGGGCTACACAAATCTTCACCCTCACAGCAAATCCATACCTCGGGCTTCCTCTAAAAAGCCCCCCTCCAAAAAGCACCCTCCACCAGACAGTTTGGCCACTGGTCTGCCACAGCCAGGAGGAGCAGGGAGGGGGGATCCAGGTGGCAGCGTGTGTCCCGCGTCCTCCCAGTGGCCCAGACCCCTCCAAAACTCATTTTTCAATAGGCCACCAAAACAACCACTAGATGTTTAATGACTTTCGATCTCTCCTGCCCCAGACGGGCTTTGAAACAGTGGCTCAGATGCCAAAGTCCCAGTAGCAAAGTGGCTTTTTAATGACACGATTCTCGCCCGAATTCCAGGCACAGGGGGAGGCTTTGACACTGCTGTTTGTTTTCTTATTGGAGAAGTTCAAGAGAAGCTCAAGGCTTAAAAGCAAACCCTTGAAAGCAAAGCATTCCTAATCACATAAAAGTGTCTGCGCAGGCCGGGGCTGAAGAGGGGGCTTGTGACTTTAATCTTTGCATATCCCTTTCTTTCTTCAAGCATCTATCCCGCTCCCTCTCACAGACGCGCACACGCACACAAAACTCTCCCCAGCGCCAGCAGCATAATGCTCAGGGAGAGGAAAGCGGAGGAAGAGGAGGAGGAGGAGGAAGCCGGCCCGCCTGCCTGCCCCCATGCTGAGCCCGAGCAGACTTTGTGAGAAAGCTCCTCTCCATCTGCAGCCCAGCCCGGTGGGAGTCAATTAATTCTGAATAACCTAAACCGACAGAGGTATTTGCATTCACAACCTGACTGATGACCGTATAAAATTGATTTATGAATTGAAGTACTTTCCCTCCCCTTATCCCCGATTCAGGCCATAATTGATTATACGTGCTGCAGCGAAATTAAAGAAAAGAAAATTAAAAAAAGAAAAGAAAAAAGGGAGGCCCCACAGACGCTGCTCTATATTCTCAAGCTTTCCCTGGATTAGCCGATCTATTCATCACTTATTTTTTTTTTTTTTATTTAAAAAGTTGCTTCCTTTCCCCCCTTCCACCGGCTCTCCCCCCCAGCTCCCCCAGCCCTCAGCCCCAGAGGCAGGGCAGCTCGGCAGGCCCTCGGCACGCAGACGCATTCCCACAGCACCGGGGGCGAGGGGATGGCAGAGCCGGCACCCTTCCTCCCAGGGCACAAACCCCTCCTAAAGCAGAGGGAGCCCGAGCTGGAAGAGCTCAAGGCAGCAGCCCCCAAAGCTCACGCTTAACTTGCTGCCTTGTAATCGCCCCATTGTGGGCCGTGGTGGGGTGGAGACTCGCCTGGGCCCTTCCAGCCAGTCATCCCTAATAAGAATAACGAGAAAGTGCAAGAAATCTGGCTGGGAGCAGTCGTATCATACAGCTCCCAGATTTCCTCCTGGCAGTGTATAAATATTGAGCTGAATCCTGCAGCCTGAGAATTGATGACCCTTTTAATCTTTTCCCCTTGTTATCCACCTACTCGTCCCTATCTGTGCTCCCATTTTCCTTATCTACTCGTTGTCTTTCTTCCCATCCTACATATGGGGACGCAGAGGAGCAGAGCAGGGGTGGGAACTGAACACAACCATACAGCTAGCCCATGGGAGAGCCCCAGGCAGAACACAGGCCACCTGTTAGTCCCACTCTCTTTTCTCTCTGCTTCTTTCTAAAACCTTAAAAATCATTTTTTAAAGAGTATGCCCCTCTGTTTCCTTTCACTTGAGTGGGAAGAGACAGATGAAAACCCTGGTGAAACGCAGCTTGCATATGATTTTATTAAAAACCATTTGCCTACAGCGTGCTGTCAGGCTCACAGGCCTCTTGAGCACGTAGGTTTGTATCACGTCTTCACATCGTTTTGCACAGCTGCGATGTTTATGGCTTCTTTCGTGCTAAGGGAAGCTACGTTAAAAGAAAGTAATTAAAAGAAATCTTTCAAGCAGCTGGGCACAGGACAGCAACATCATCAGAGCACACCCTCCAATGAAGCAAGGAAGGCCGTGATCCAAGCGTATCAAGGCTGGGATTTTCAGCTTGCCCAGCATATTTACTTCAACCTCCACAAAGTCGTCTTGCTTGATTTGGATAATGCTGAGCAGAAGATAAAGGGTTCAATCCATAAACATCAACAAGATCATTTCCCTCAGTGGCTCACAAGGACTTTCAGCAAGGGCCCTGTCCTCCCCCTGGCAGCGGCGGTGCCAGCTGCAGGGCTCCAGGAGAAGTGCTTTGCTTGCCTCTACCAGGCCTTAAGAGTCAGACTGAATACAGAATAAAGCCCGTATCTGGGCAAATAATGCTGTTATGTCACTGCCTAGGACCTCATTTGGGAAAGAACCATGCATCTCCTTCAAGAGTTTATAGGGCCCTGCCCCTGGAAGATGGTGCTGTGGCCACCCTTCCTATTAGTACGGTCTGGGATGCACCATCAGGGCCTGCCACCATCTCTGGCCCCCATCCTGTTGTGAGGCTTGTCAGAGATTTGCTGTGCAAGGAGAATCTGTTTCATCCTGAGGTGACATTAGGAGCAAACACACATTGTCCTGGCTCTGGAGGTGTCCCCAAAACTCCTCCATCTTCCTGCTAAGATGAACAAACCTCCCATTTCAAACAGCAGTGGCTCCCGTGCTCCACGAAGGGCATTGCATGTGGGCTGGGGACTTATTCAAGTCTCTGCTCTGTCCAAAAAACAACTCTGGTCTGTCATGATGGCTCAGAACAAGCCTGTTCCCAGTTGTCCTTGTTTCCACCCTCAAAGTGACTCCCAAGATGCTGTCTTAAAAGCACAGTTTAGCTCCAAAGCAAAGCTTGTGAACATTTGGCCTGGGCCCCAAATTAACAAAGTCTCACCAGCAGTGTCTGCCCAGATTAATGCAGTGAATAAAGACAGCCCATGGCTTGAGGAGGTGATGGCAAGCAAGGTGAGTGAGCGAGCCAGCGGAAACCAGAGGGTACAGACTACACGAGGGCTCACATGGCACCTGGTGGCTGGAGACCAGCATCAGCAGTCACCCAGGCTGCTCGCTGTTGGCTTTCTGTCCTGGACCAAGGCGCTGGGCTTTGGGAAGGGGCCAGCAGCCCCCGGGGAGGAGGGCACTGCTCGGTGCTGCCAGGAGTCTCGCAGATGTCAGCCCCTAGAAAAGCAGGCAAGCGGCAGGGACGTCAGTGCAGATTTACATCCCAGGGTCGCCATGTCCTTAGTGGTAAACGGGTGGACAAAGAAGCTAATCGAGGAGTCAGAAAGGGCAACTTGGAGAGGAGCGGCAGCTGGGAGTGGGGAGGCAGAAATCAACGCAATTAGCAAGAAGAACAATGCAAGAGTGACAGTCTAGCATGCCTTCCCAATTTTTCCACATGGAAAGAACAGCACCGTATTACCTGAAAATTAATTATTTTTTTTTGCTGTCAGTTGAGAGAGAGCAAATGGGAGGCTTGTGCTGATGCCTCTGCCAGGAACCACTTCTTCCTGGGCACAGCAGAGCCCCAGCTGTGGGCAGCATGCCCATCTGTGCAGCTCCTGAAAAATCACTGCAAAAGCAGTGCCAGCCCCACTTGCACCCTCACAGGAGGGCCTTGGCATTGAACGTGGGCTGGGGTAATTAATATTACACATTAACGTTGTACTGAGTGAGGTGCCCTGAAAACACAGAGCATTTAGGCGGTCTGTGCTCCACAGAGCCCATGGTGCAACCATTACAAGTGGCCAAGGACCAGTGCAGCCATTTCTGAACAACTGTTTGGAGCACACAGCAGGGTCTCAATCCTTTCTGAGCTGTCTCAATCTCTTTACAGAGCTCCTTGGGAGTTTGGACTGGAGCTGGTGGCCACTGGATGGATGAAGCATGGACAAGCACCAGCCAGGTGAGGCAAACACAGAACTGTAAATGCATTTAGCCAAGAGCCCAGACTTTTTCACACAGGGTCTACTCAAGCTCCAGAGACAAGACACTGCGATAAAGAAAACTACTGGCTCGATCCAAGTCATTTAGCTCAAAATAAGGATAGTTGGGTGTCACCCTGGGGTCTTCGTGAAACAAAAAGTTCAGACTAGATGGTCTAATTATCTTTTTTGGCCCTCAGACCTATGAATGCATGGCCCATCTTTCACTTATTTTCTGTCCCAAAAGCTGGGTGCAGACTGGGTACAAAGTAGAAATGTCGCACGCTACGAGCACCGCTGTGCTGTGTGTGCTCGCTGACTGTACTCTTGCCCAACTGCCTCAGGAGCCTGTTTTTCCTACACTTGTCCCTGTTTGGTTGCTTCAGTTATTAAATTCCACTGTGAAGGACCCTTGGGAAGCGCAATTGTTATTTTTCTGTCTTTCTTTCCATTTGCAAGCGCACGAATCCTTTTATCAGCAGATTGTCTCTGCAAATGTCACAGGCGGCAAGGCGTTTTTACATGAGTCAGCCCAAGCCATTAAAAACGTCGCCCGGACAATATTTGGTCTGCGACTCTGTGACGTGGTTGTGCAACTGGCTCCGTGACAAAGGAGAAGCCCCAGCCTCTGCCTCCAGAAGACGAACTCAGAGACCTGAGCGCAGCGACAGAGCTCCCAGCTCTCACCTGGGGAAGGAGATTTTCGCTCAGACACAACAAGGGCTTGTCAGCGGGATGGAAAACGGGGTGCTGGCCTCTCCATCTCCCCAGCATCGCAGCACAACCCCATCCTGCTCCCTCCTTGTGGGGGGCAGCAGGAGCAGCCCTGTGCCCCCCATCCCTTTGGGAGCAGCTCCCTCCTGCCCCCGTCTCCATCCCCTCGCCCCCCGGCCAAGCCCGCCGCAGCGAGGGGCGCACGCCCCTACGGGCAGGCACAAAGGAGGTGACAGGCGCCTTTATCCCCAACGCCCCCCGCGCCCGCGCTCGCCCGGCTCCCAAAGCCCCCATTGCTGCCAATTCGTTCCGGGACGCCGCCGGGATTCAAGGCTGACAGCTCCGGCAAAGCAGGAGAAATGGGCTCAGTGGGGAGCGAAGGGGCCTGCCCTCTCTCTTCTCCCCCACCACCACCACCTCCTGCTTTTTTTTTTTTTCACAAGAAATACCTTTCTCAGCAAGGCTTTTTAAGGGCCCCCCGCGCCGCTGGCCAGAGCATGCACTGGGGCAATGAGGAAAGCCCGGGCAGGGGTCAGGGACATCTCGGGGAGGGGCTGTCAGCACCTTCTTCCTCTCCCCCAGCCCCTTCTGCCCCCACCTCCAGTGACAAGTCCCTGTCTCCCTGCCCGGGACAAGAGTGACATCTTATTTCCCCCGCCACCTCCACCCACGCCGGCTTTTCGGAAAGGGGGAGGGATGCTGCTGCTGGGTGCGAGGATGTTCAGTCTCCAAAATACAGCTCCTCTGGGTACGTACAGCCTGAAGCACAGCTCATCCCGAGATGTACGGTCTGAAATACAACACACTGGGCTGGTGGGTACAGCAGAGACCGGCGCAGGGAGGTGGCAGCTGATCTCAAGGCAAACATTTGTGCTGGGAGGTTTGGGAACAAGACAAAAGGCTGTGACGGTCTGGGAGCGAGGGACCTCTTTAGCCAGAGCACGGAAATAAGATACACCTCGAGAGAAGGCATTCCCACGCTTTCAGCCCTGGAAGAAAATCTGCCCCAGGTGCTGGCTTTCATGATCTAAAGCGGGGTGTGTTTCACACGGCCCCCAGCTTTGGCACCGCTGCTAAAAGCCCCTTAGAAATGGGGTCTGCTCGCTCCTAACTCAATCTCTGTATCTTTATCTTTCCTTTTTTTTTTTTTTTTTTTTTTTTTTCTGATCCACACCCAGCTGTGCAGACCAGTCCCTGCGGACCGGAGAGGGATAACAAAACGGCACGTCAATTTTTCTCCCCCCCCCCCCCCATCGCTGCTGCAGCCTGTTTGTGTGCCCTTTGTCCAGTCCCTTCATCGCCCGCCCACCCCGGCCACGAGCTGCCCCCCAGCCCACGGCTTTGTCTTCTGCCTGGAGGGAAAGCTAAGTCGGGGCGACAGCGTCCCACATGCCTCCTTGGGCTAAAGCTATTCTTTCATCTGAAACGCTTCCCAGTTGGAGATACGAGCAGCTCAGATTCAGTTTCTTGGATGGGAAGGCTCCCCTGAAATATGGATCCTGGCTGGAGCAAGCCCAGAAAAAGAGCAGGCTTTTGGTTTGGCTATGTCTAAAGTCTTCAGCACGAGCCCACAGGGCCGAGCCTCGCACAAACAGCTCATCCTGGGAGAGCGCTGCTTCCTGGAGAGATGAAATCTTTCAGAAACTGAGCGAGAAGAGATTTCAAGTCCCTAGGAAAGAAACCCTCCTCTCTGCTCCCACCCACGGCTTGGCGGCGGTACGGAACCGTGAACCCCTGCCCCATTCCAAATCAGATCGAGACAGCAAGCTCTGGGCTATTGCAGTGGGAAAGAGGAAACCTAAAGCGTCCCTGCTTCGCTGGGAATGGAAAAATTTGTGGATGTCCGTGAAGGGCTGGCCAGGCCCAACTGGCTTATTTATAACGAAGGCAGAGCTGGGGGAGTCATGCAGAGCTGGAATGGGGTGTGCGCTATTGCTTGCAGGCCACTGGTCCCGGGGAGAGAGCCAGGCAGCAAAAAGTCTTGGTATTACAAAGGGCAGAGGTGGTAAATAGTTCACAAGAGAGGCCGACAGCCCTCCTGGGCCGCCGGGGGAATAAGCTGTGTGAAGAAGGGCTTCTAAACGCAGCAGCCTCCATGCAGTTTCTGCATCTGGACAAAGGATAGGTTTGTTTTGGAAGTGCTAGCAAAACTGCTGTCTACAAGCCAGAAGGTCACACAGCGAAGGTCTGGCCGATGTCTGGTTAGGAAGCGTTCCTCTGGGGCTCCTCTCTCAGCAAGCAGTTGTAGGCCTAATAAAAAGGCACAATATATTCACCATTTCCCCACAGAGCAGCACTGCGCTGTAGGACAAGTAGGTTTTGTTATTCTTAATAAAAGCATGCTCGGGTACCTGGGCAAGGGACCGGTGATGAAGAGAGGAGTAGGTTGGAGGTTGGTTTGGTCACACACGGTCTAACTGGGCTGTGGGAAACCTGAAAAAGTGTGTCAGGGGAGGAAAATGGACGTGGCCACCTTAATTAGCACCTCTCCTCCAGGTGAGGCAAGAGCCACTTCCCCTCTCCACCCCTTCATCACCAGCCCCATAGGGCACCTTGTACCTGAGCTGCCAAAAAAAGGCTCTGGTGAGCAATGTTCATCATCTTTTCCAAGTGTATCACCAACAGGGTCAGGAGACCCAGCTCAGCACCTCCAGGAACCAGCAGGTAACACACTGACAGGAGTTTCTTGCTGCAGGTAATGCTGGGGAGACAGCGAGGAAAAGGTAAAAGTGGTCTCCGGGATAAAATCCTCCCAAAGTAACCCCGCTGAACGGCTGGCTCTCTTCCATCTTGCATGCTAATGTAGAAACATGAGTTTCTCGAGCAGGGATGAAAGGAAAACACATGTCTCATATCGCACGGGACCCCTGGGACTGGGACGTGGGGTAGGAGGATTGGAGGCAAGAAAGGAGATCTTTCTTCTCCTTTCCATTCCCATTAGCACTGAGCACCACACAGGAGGCAGGAGGTTTGATGTCTGAGGAGCCAAGTGCTCTCTCTGTTTTTGCTGATGGAGATACGGGCCTGGTGGAAATACCCCACCAGTCGGCACACCAGTGGGGACAGAGAGCCTCAGTCAGCTCGCTTGGGCGGCTTGAAGAGACTTTTTCAATTAGCTTTAATTTGCAGCAGGTAGAGGCCCAACTGGAGGTCACACAGAGCCTGTAGAGAAAGGCAAGATTTCCAAAAGATGAATTTTAATCCATCTTTGAAGAAAAGTTTGGCAGCCTGCATTTACCAGGGGTTGGACTATATTGTGTCGGTGCTCCCCTCAGGACACCCCATGGCTTTACCTCCTGAGTTCAGAAGATGGGGAATAAAGGTCTGCTTTGCCCTCACCTTGAGACTTGTAGTTCTGCATAAAACACACTGCGAGAGAGAAATCCCTGGATTTAGAGATGTCATTTAGTGGGAGAGGCTGCCCAAGCCAGTCTTCTCTCTTCCCAATCTGAAGCTCGTGAGGAATGGCTCCACCTGGGAGATGGTTCAGTGACGAGCTAGAAGAGCTCAGGTCCCCCGTACAGCTGTAGCTGGACAGCTTCCCCAGCCAGCACCTTATACCAAGGTGGAGTTACTGCTATTTACGCCAAATTCATGGAGAAAGGAATCAGACTTACTGAAACAGGACAGGGCCAGAAGCAAAGACCACATACATGAACGCTAAAAGTAGAGAACTGTTTAAAATCTGGGTGGAAACCCACACGCTGTCCTGCATGATTCTCAAGATTAACAAAAGTAAAGGCAATGCTGTGCTGAAAAGCTTATGAACAACAACAAAAAAGCTATAAAATGCAGTGTGTGGGGATACAACATGGCCCTCCTTTCTGTTTCAGCCAAGCTGAGCTTTCCCAGGGTCCCCTATGGGACACAGGCATCTGCAAAGCTGTGTGGGGAGACACCTTCACACTTGGCTTCCTTGAAAAGCTGTTCTCCATTCGTGTCACACTACAATGACAAGATAAAATCTGAAAGTGTGTTGTAAACCAACAATCAAAAGAAGAAAAAGGTTCCTAAAAATAAACTTTTTTTTTTTTTTTCCAAATTTAAATTGTTGTGGCTAAACACCCTTTGACCCAAGAGATGAATCTTTTCCTCAAAGAGCAGTAGCAAAAAATGTGCTGGCCACCAGCCTCCCTTGCTTGGCGTGCCGTGGCTTTCCCATTGGCAAAAAGGACAGTGAATTTCCTTTTAATTGCTCCTTTTACACTGTGGGAGCAGCCCAACCAGGGCGGGACTGCCACTGTGCCTGCCTCAGCCACAGGTGAGAGAGTAGGAGTAGGAGCAGGTGCAGATGCCACAGGATATTTAACGCTGCGCAGCTCAATTTGGAAAGGTTTCTGCTGGGGAGGTGGGACGTGACGCCCAGCCAACCTGCCCTATTGTGTGTAATTTAAAAAGCACAGGCTCCTCGGTGCGTCCAAGGAGTGATTTGATCTACCAGCACTTCAAGGGGGAGAGGGATTCCCGATATCAAAGAGCCCTTTAATCTGGCAGAAAAGGGGCATGATGAGGACCAGCTGCGGGGAGCCGAGACCGGACAACTTCAGACTGTGAAGTCAAGGTGCACGTTTTTAACTGTGAAAGTAATTAATCCGAGGAGCACATTACCCAGAAGGGCAGCCGGTAAATCAAGACCAGATGTTTTCCTGGAAGAGATGATATCACCTAGCTGGGGACTGCACAAACTGCGAGGGGGAGAGCCCCAGCAGTCTCCACCGATGGCCGTAAAGCCCACGCTCTGCACAGGAATGTGTTATATACGTGTGTGTGTGTGCATATTATATATCTCGATGAGCATGTGTATGTGTAGCTTTACACGCACGCACAGCCCCAGCTGGCACAGGCCAGCATCGCCCCAGCCAAAGCTCTGTGCTGCACAGCCTATTTATTTACCCGCCTGGGTTTTACAGCGGAGCACAAGCGCAGGGACTGAGCTCGGGGGCCTCCGAGGGCGCCAAAATTTCCGCAGCATCCCACCGGCAATGGACGCCGCAGCCCCGCGGGTGCCTTTCTTTGAGCATCGCCCGGAGCCTCCATTGAGAATCACTGGGTTGGGCAAAATCCCGCATTCACCCTCCTTCCCCGCCCCCGGCTGCTCACCCTCCTTGCCCAGACCTCACAAAAAAATAAAGAGAGAGGGAGAAAACAACCCTCCACGCTGCTGACAACAGCAGCTACCAAGCTCTGAGCCCCGTAATTGATGGCTGCAGCGGAGGGACCCCACTTTCCTAGCTGCCTCCCTTGCTCCCCATCCTCCTCCTCCCTTCTCCACTTTTATTTTTTTTACTGGTTAACAATTGTGCACAGTGCTAGCCCTGCTTTGCATTTACTCCCTTTCTTGTGAAATAAGGGCATTTTTAAAAAGTTTCTTGCAATACACACACAGCTTATCTTTGGACACGCCGGCACCTTTTGGTACAGGAGCAGCAGCAGGTTGTGCTGCGGCCCTGAGCAGCACAATGGGGATGGGCTGGAAAGAGAGGGGGGTGAGTCTCACAAGGGGGAATAATGTGAAAGGGAAACGCTGGCGTGCACAGGGCGACCCAGATGGACAAAGTGCAGCGAGGCAGCTTAGTTAATGGGCTGCATTAAAATTAAACAGAGATGGTGCTCCGCTTTCCAAGCGATGAGGCGGCTGCAGGAGGGCTTCCCGGCCCCCGTGTGCTCCGAGAAACAAAACCAAAGAAAACCTTTCCCACCCTCGCTGCCCCTCACGTCCCCAGCAGGCGTCAACTGGGGCGGCCCCGCCGTCATCACCCTGCTTGGGTCACCAGGAGCCAGCCCTAGGGGGATCCCAGCCTCCCTTCCTTGCCCTCAGCCCACGTTCCTGTGAAACAGAGGATGATCTCGCCAAAATTTCTGTAAATGTGGGTGTGTAGCAGGTCACTGCTCCTCTCAGAGAGGTGAAGGCTACCCAGCAGCTGGGGAGTGGAGAGAGGAATGCAGCAGGCGGCCTTCAGGAGCAAGGCCAGCTTTGGGGAGGGGGTGATGATAACGGCACACATCCATCCCCACTCCCAGCCCTGTCACCAGGAGGATTTATGCTGCTCTCACAAAGGACCTAAGGAGTCATTAGGCTCTGCTCCGGCCACGCACCTGCTTCATTGCTCACTGTACTGCAGGGTGACTCACGCCTGGGGTTGAGGGCATGCTCAAGGGCTCTGCTCCATCCTAGGCTTAAAGAGGTGTTTAAACGCCTTGCTAAATTAGGGCCTCGCACCTGAGGAGAGCGAATGGAAAAAGTTAGCAAAGTGGGACAGAAGAGCAGCTCTTTGAACAGCGATCCCTTTAGGAGGCTGGTCATGAGTCTGCCTTTAACAGCAATAAATGAAAATCTGCAAGACTTGGTGTCCCCGTCAGGATGTGGGTACTTGTTCCAAACAGAGTCTACAAGACACAGAATCGACCTCTCTTTATTCCCTTTGAATTGCCAGGGAATGGCAATTGTGGAAACACAACCAATGTGTTTCTGAGAACCGCACTTACTTTGAAATGGCGGTCCTGCAAAGACAACAGGCAAGCTATAAACACTGCCCTCAGACATATGAATCCCCTGAGCATCATATGAGCAGTTATGCAAAGGAATGTCATACCTAAATCAAAAGCATTAACAGGTGTAGAGGATGCTGTTGCAATTGAACTTGAAACAGGTGGGTCCCACTGTGGGACCAGCAGGGGCCCGGGGGATTCACAGAATCACAAAACGGATGGGGTTGGAAGGGACCTCTGAAGATCATCTAGTCCAAGTGCTTCAGGTATTCACAGTGCCTGAACCTTCCAGTATGCCCACCTGCCTCCAAGTTGCCTCTGTTTTTTTCTTTTCCCCACAGTTCAGATCCTCACAGCTGTGAACTGCAAGGTAGCTTTGGGGGCTGGTCCTTTGCAATGCTTCTCCCAGCAGACCAAGCACCAGCAAGGTACGGTGCCCACCAGCGTGCAGAACCAGCTCAGAAACCACCAGGTGAAACTACCCTGGAGGAAGGTGTGCAGCTCCCCGTAAGGCTGCCCTCAGAGTTTAGCCACTGCCTTTGCTGCAAGCAGGGCTCTGCCCCAGGCCCCACGCGGTTCAACAGCTTGGCTGGCTGCAGGAGAAGGGATCATGGGGACAGCAACTGCAGGGATGCTGTAGAGAAAGCAGGGCAGCATTCACGAGCACCGCTGAGCTGGGAGGAGTTGAAGCCGTGGGGTGTGCAGAGGGGAAGGCAGCAACAGATTTCAAAACAATCCGCATAAATTGGAGAGCTGGTCTCAAATCAGCGGGATGGAAATCACACCAGAGCAAGCACAGAATGCCTCAGCGAGGTGCTGGGACTGCGGCGCAAAGCAGGGACTAATTGCACAAAGAGCACGGCTGCAGGACAGGCTCCCGGCACCACAGACAAAAATCTAGTCAATGCTGTCATGCTGTTTCAAAACAGACAAGTCTCTCGATGGGACGCATGAATACGAGATTCATAAGCCAGGCATGGGAGAAAACAACCGTGCTGCAGTTGGCAGCGGGGACGCCGTGGCAGCAATCTCCAGTGGGGTAAACAAACTGGGAAGCGCTCCGAGGTGCAACAGCAAGCACGATAAAAGCTTTAGAAAACAATCTATGAGGGGAGATTGAAAGAATTGAGTTTGTTTAGTCTAGTGAAGAGAAAACTAAGTGGGAACATAACAGGATTTCAATACATAAAGGCTTGTGCTAAAGACTAGAGTCCAAGGGAGCAGCACGAGGAGAACTGGGTTTGCAGCAAAGATTTAGGCCAGCTGAGCACTAATGGGGAGGCTTTGGAGCCTATTACGGATACTGTAGGCTCTCCTTCACCTGTACATTTTAGGTGCAGACATCTATGAGACCATTACCAAGTGCCCAGTAGCGTACTCCTTCCCTGTCCTGCTTTCCACGTGATCCTGCAGATTTTCTTGCAGCCCCTCTCTGATTTCCAATAGGCAAGGGAACGGGGCAACCCCCAGGAGAAAGCTGTCCCATAAAGGGATCATCCATCGCCCTCGCCTCCCCACTCTAACTCATCACCTCCCCAGGCCCCTTTGCACACCCGGGTCTCAGAGGGTTTCCAAAGCTGATTTGTGCTCTGTTATTTATTTACGTGCAGTGAACTTGCAAGACCCCTGCAGAGAGATCCAGGAGGTCTCAAAAAGCCACATGCGTACCGAATAACAAGACCCATCCCAAAGACCTTACTTTAAAGACCTTAAATAGACAAGGTAGAAAAAAATTACTTCCCACTAAGAGGTCTGGGGGCTACAGCGGGCCTTGTCAGCAGAAGCTGAGAGAAATGGACCTGTCCAGCCTGGAGCAGAGAAAGCTAAGGGGGAATCTGCCTTATTTCAAGAGACTGAAATCTTCATCCTTGGAGATTTTCAAAATGCAGCTGGATGGGGGCCTGGACAACTTGATCTAGCTTTGGGAGAAGCCTTGCACTTAGTGGGGGCCAAGGCTAGGGCCCTACTGAGGCCAGGACCCAGCTGAGGCCCTGTCCCACCCAAACCATTCGGTGACAGGCACACCGTGGGTACCTCAGATGGCACCTGGGCAACTGCACCACACCACTGGCACTTCATAGAGCACCTTCTCCACCACACACAGGCGTTTCTACCCCTTTGCCCCATCCGCCTTTCCTGCCCCACGAACCTTTCTTAGGTCTTTCTGTTCTGCAAAGCTGGATCCCCGCCACTTGCATCAGGCCCCAGTCCATTGTACAGCACTATGTAATAACAACATTTCTCGATCGTGATTCACAACAATAGCTACCACCCAAGTTCTTGGCTCACGGCGCAGCCCAATATCTAACAGCGTTCAGTTCAACCCAATGTGATCCCTGTCCCCACCCCCTCCGATTCCAGCTTCGGAGCTTGGCCGGCTTCGGGCCCATGCTGCTCCTGCTCGCAAACCCCAGGCATGCTGACTGCTGCTCACAACGAAGGGGGAGCACTCGGAGATGAACTTTTGGCAGTGCAAGCTCTAGGGAAGGCTGAAGTCCCTGCTTGCCTGTCACTGA
This sequence comes from Aythya ferina, assembly GCF_964211825.1. Lineage (NCBI taxonomy): Eukaryota > Metazoa > Chordata > Aves > Anseriformes > Anatidae > Aythya > Aythya ferina. Next base: position 119,373,690 of record NC_140296.1, on the reverse strand, counting down.
TTTATTGACGCCTCCCTAATTGTGGAATGCCAACCATACATGGAGATCTGCAGAAAGAAAGGACTTGGCTCGAAGGAAAGAGAGGTCATCGCAGGCAAATCAGATGCAGGCACCAAGAAATATTTTTGTTTTGTTTTGTTTTTTCTTTGCTGCTGCAGTGAATGTAATAAATAAATGTGCATCTGCTGAGCTGTTTCTACTCAGAGTTCTCCCTTGTTCCAGATTTGGCCTTAACTTTTGTTAGTAACCTTGATCAGCAGTGGTCTGCCCACCAAGGCTATGTGTGCATATGAATTAGAGAGGGAGAGACAGTGTTCATTTCCAAAGCAGACTTCTTTTCATCCTCTGCCAGCCATTTTTTTGGATGGAGGTATCTTTTTCCTTCATTTTTATTTTTTTGGTCATAATGTAAGCATAAATTTGAAAATGATCTGCAGAAGTAAGATTTAATAAGCTTACTCACAGAGCAATAAGCCAAGAAAAAAAAAGAAAGAAAAAAAAAAGAGAGCAAAAATCACAGACCTTTTCTACAAATGGGGGGGGGGTCGTTTAAAAGAAAATTTAATCTTAAGCAAATGCTAGCGAACAACATTTGTTCATTTTGGAGACTAATCTGCAACCATTCCTCACACGCCACTCTAACACATCTCTGCACAACCCTTGTCTTCACTTCCCTCTCCTGGTTCTGGTTCAGCAGCCAGCATCTGTCACTGATTATGGGGGCTTAAGGTTTCACCTCTGAGGAGCAGCGTGGGAGCACATTGAGGTCCCTGCATCTACATGTAGCTGCACACGTCTCTTTGCTGGCATTTCACTCCCACTGTCACTCCTCCCTTCTAGATTTGCTCTTCCAGACTCTCCTCACATCATCCCTGTCCCCCATTAGCCCTCTCAGTACACCATGCCCGTGAGATGGATCCTGTGTTTTCATCCCAAAACCACAGCTAAGAAGCTCAAGGCTCAGTTCTCATTCAGGGCAAGTTAGCTGACACAAATCAGATGAGGTGTAGAGAGCAGGTCACACGCACAGCTGACCAAGGCAGAGATCTGACACAACTTAGGACACTTTTGTTTGAGCATGGTCAGTGCTGAGGAGAGAATAATTCCTCGCAGAGCAGGAGTGAGGAGCTGCAGCAGGCTGTGTGTGGCAAGGTCTGCGCAGCACCTTCCTGCACCAAACCTGGACCCCACGCCTGGAAACCTCTTGCATTCCCCTGGCAACAGATTCACTTTCCAAAACAAAATGAACTCAAACAGAGTCATTTCCTATGAGCGAATTTGGGACGGAACATAAAGCACAGGCGGGAAAATATATATGTGACATACTTGCAACAGCAGGGAGAATGATTTCATCTAGCATCCAGCTGACTAGTAAAGAGAGTCAGCAGCCCCCGAGGAGAAAGCCATTAACACACAAACACATTTTATGCTGGCCAAGGTGAGAAAGGAATGGCTGTAGGTACCGAGGTGACAGCTACTTTAGGATCAAAGGAGAAGGCTGAGAGGAAACTATAAAACTAACTTCAGATCTGGCTGGGGGAGGGGGCGTGAATGGAGGAGAAAACTTAATTAAAGGTGGCAAATAATGACTATTTTTTCTGGGAAAGGGGCAGCGATGATTTCACTTCCAACATCACACCTGAGCAAACATTATGCAAAGATGGCCTGAGTTAGGACTTCATTGCCAGTAGAGCAATGCAGATCCAGCCTTCACTTCAAAGGCTAAGAAAAGTAATTGCAAGGGAGGAACTGTTTTGCCAGTGGTGCTCGCTATCGATTCCATCTCTTCCAGAGTAGCTGCAATGGATAGCTGCTGGGCATCACTGAGGATGTGACCATCTCATTCATGCATTTCTAACAAGACCAATAAATAAATAAATAAATAAATAAATAAAAAATGAGGTGGCACAGTGCTGAGGTGGATAGCTCCGTGGTGACCCTCACCCAGATCTGCCAGGTGAAATGCTATAATTAATATAGTGCAAGGAGAAAACGTAAATATCAACAGCATAGGATGGCCTACAGGTCACCAGATGTAGGCCTCATCACAACAACAGGTCTCCTGCAAGCCAACAAGCCAGGAAGAAACAGCAGATTGCAACCACAGCCCAGGCTTTGATAGTAACGGGAGATTTTTGCACCCAGTGAGTTCCTGGGACAGGAAGGCAGCAAGGTCTACACCACTGCAGAGAATGGAAATGGAATGGGTAACAACCGATATTAGCTTCACAGTCTAGTCTTGACAAACCCATCTAATTTGCTTTTAAAACAAGGAGACGGATCTCCTAGGCTGGTGAGAAGCAGCAGACGTCAGTATCTTTACTTGAGCTAAGTTCTTTGACACTGGCTTGCATGAAATCCTCTTAAACCAGCAAGGAATGCGTGGTCTGTCTACTGCAGAGCAGACGCAGCACTGGTACCCAGAAGGTCGTGAACAGGACCAAATACAGGAACACATCGAAGAGAGATCCACAGGTTTCTCCCTGGGTCTGACTCCAGTCAGTCAGTGACTTGGACTTTGAACGAGAAGGAAGATAATTAAATTTGCAGGATGTCCAAAGCTGGAAAGCTCTGCAAGTACACTGAAGGCAGGAACAGAGTTTTTAAAAAACAGCTTGATGAATTAGAGAAACAGGGGAAAAAAAGAACGGGCACAGTAGGAATCCATGCAAGGCTCCACACTGAGGAATAACTGGCTGCACAAATATGGATGTGGAACCACTGGAGCTGAGGTTTAGAGCAGATTGAAAACCAAACTGTTTGTCATCAGTGCCATGCTCTTGGAAGAGCCAAAAAAAAAAAAAGATGTGGGCTAATTAGATACAGTTCAGAGGAAAGAAAAAAAAAAAAAAAAAAAAAAGAATCAGATGTCTAGAGAACATGATCTTGGGGAAAAATCTGAAAGAATTGTTGAAGTTTAGCTTTAAGCAAAGAAGACCAAGGAGAAGCACAAGAAGTCTGCAAGTTCACAAAAGATTGCTGCAACAGGAGAAAGGCACTGGTCAGTCTTACCTGCTTATAAGGGAGAGGTTAGGATACAGTAAGAGGCTTAATCTGCAGTTAGAAAGATTGAGGCCTGATGTTATGAAACTGTTAGGGCAAATAGATGGAAGAAACGCATGAAGTATCCAGCTGCGAAGCCTCTGTGAGGGGAGAGCTTGAAGAACAGGCTGGAGAGCTGACAGGAATGACATAAGTGTCCTGCCTCGGGGATCTGGAGGGGGAACAGAGATCTGGCGGCCGTCAGAGCCTCCTCTGGGGGAGCTGGCTGAGGGAGAGGGCTGGGAAAGGTCCTCCTGAAACAGAGGGCCTTGCTAAGAGCATTCAGCAGGGCAGGTAGCCAAGGCGTTTCTCCTTGCCTTTCCTCAGCCTGCTCCCCTAAATCACCCTTACCCCTCTGCGCTTTCTCTACTTGCAGTCACTGATCTGCAGTGCTCAGATCTTTTTGCACGTCTGAGGAGCTGCAAGGGCCAGCCCAGACTTCCCCTGCCACAGGGAGGTGAAGGAGGCCAGGCCAGACCCGAGAGCACTGAAAACCCTGGGAAACAGGGCTTGCTGCTCCCGATGCTTTTGGTGGGGAAACAGCTCTTGCTGCTGCAAAAGGAGGCTCCCTGCAGTCACAACTGCCAGCAGTGACAGCAGCAGAGGTTGATGCCCATGGGAGGTGAGAAAACCATGGGTTGGTTTCACACTTCTTCAGCAACCAGCGCCTTCTCCTCTGGACAAAGCAGAGGGAAAGGCTGCGAGTCTGGCACCCAAGGCAAGCGCCAATGTTGTGAGCACCTTAGCGCGTGCTGCAGATCTCAGTGGGAGGCTTTTGTTTGTTTTTTTTCCCCCTCAAAACATTACATGTCGAAGCCAATTGACATCCCTAGAGTGATCTTAACAAGGTTCTGCTGCTGGTTACAGGGCAGTAATGTAAACAGAAGATTACTGGTGACCACAAGCAGAAAGAGGAAGAATAAATGGAGGGCCAGAGAATTAAAAGTTATCCTGGGCTGGGTTCACCATTGTGTTACTTCTGTTCCATGAAACACCTGCACTTGGAAATGGAATTGCATTTCCAAAACAAACAGCCAAAAACAAACAAACAAAAAAAACTATCCCCAATACTGAATGAAAAACTAGCCTCTTAAATATTTAACATTAACCACAATCAACAGAAAACTTAGAATGTGCCATTATGTCAACTAAGAACAGACACATCAGCTGAGCAACCTGGCCTTATAAGCCCATCCAGTTCAATCTGAATGACTTGCCTTCAAGGAAAGATTGGTCCTAAGTGTTTTCCTGGCCTTCCAGGTGTTAATCAATCATATATTCAGCAGCAGTCTCACACTCATTGCTAATTATTACTAACAATCTTTTGGCCTTGCATTAGCAACTCAGCAGAAATGCACTTGGTAGTATGTTAGCCTTCTCTTTCCTTTTATGTTTTTACTGGCAAAAAGCATCTCTGATATTTATTTTCTTTCAACTGAACGCTGGTGATAGACGCAGACCACAATGTCCCAGAGACTTCACGACACACTATGCACAGCAGACTGTATTGGGGCCAGCAGAAAGCAGCACTGCAATTCGACAGAGGTGCAATGGTTTCGTGTATGTAGGACCCAAGTCAAATACCCTGTCCCCTGCTCCTGCCTTACAGGCCATGTCCGGAGCACATCACGGTGTTGCCCTCCTGTTTCACCTTGGGCACAAGCATGGCATGCTGCATTACTGCAAGATTTGTTAGCCTTGGCTTGTGTTGGCCCACATCTCCTCCCCAAGGACGCTCTCCCCCTGCATACAAAGTGCTGGGGTAAATAAGCACGCTCAGCCAAACCCTAGAGCAGCCAGGGGGAAATGACAAATGCTTCCTTCGTGACAGAAGAGGACCCATTGTCAGGAATCAGAAGAATCATTTCCCGGTTACAGTAGCCTTCAGATACGTTGATCCAGATTCAAGCCTCCAATAAAGGTGCCGCAAGTGATATATTGGCTATTCTGTTTCGCTGACTGACCACTCGAGGGCAAGAATGCAGCTCCCAGAGGCGCGACACAAGGGCTTGAAGAGCTTGGCTGTATTTTCTTCCACTTAAAACTGGGAGAGGTGAATAGCTGGTGAAAGTGGGGAGGAGATTGATGGCTTTGGAAACAGCAAGGCCCTCTCCCTATGTGGGACAGCTTTGGTACAGGCAGTCAGCTTCAAGCCTGACCTTGCCCTCCCTGACCTGTCAGCAGCCTCAACCCTGACCTTGGTAGGACCACCCTTCTCCTGGGGGAAGGACAGGAGAAAAATTGAGTGGAGATCAGGTTGAGATAATTTTATTCCACAGGAGAGGACAGTTTGTGAGGCGTGTAGAAGTTGTGTGTCCTCCTCAGGCTTTGGTATTCACTGCACAGCCACCTCATGGTGCTCACACATGGTCTGGGACTGCCAACTGATCACACTTCTTGGAGAAACTTCCTCCCATCCTCACTGCACTTTGGATGTCGTGAGAGCAGTCAGACCGCATTCCTAATGGAATGCTTTGAGCCCCTACCTCTTCAAAAGTCATAAAAAATCCCAAACAAACTCTTTCCAGACCCAAATCTTTTGGCAGCATGAGCCCCAAACCCTTCTTGTAGCTCTGCTTCTCCTGCAAAGAAATCAGCCCCTTCCCCAGGAGCTGCCTCCCTTCTGCTTTCCCTTTCCCATAACCAGCCATCCCTCACCCTCCTGTTTCTGTAAAACACTCAGCACACATGGCAGCTGGGGGGGAGGGACTGAGGGGCTGGTGGAAGCCACTCAGATTTCACATTTATTTAATAGCCGTGGCTGTGCTTGTTTGATTTATCTTCACACATACGTTTGACAGATATGGTCTCATAAAAACTCCACAGAGTAAAAACACCAAAAAGGCCTGCAGCCATTCTGTGCTAGCGTGCAGTCTGGCTCCAGCTCTGGAGCTACAGAGAGATCGAGCTTGCTGCGGCTGGCAGCAATGCTCAAATGGAAAAACCTCTTAGTCTGCAGCACCCAAAAATGCAGGGTGCTTGGCTGAAACGGACCAAGGTTCCCCAGGTGGCAGTGTCTGGTCAGGAAATAAAAAAGGCCCTGATTTCCTCTTCCCATGAAATATCCCACTGCGCTTTATATAAATTACTTCATTCAAATAACTTATATTTGGGAGACTAATCTCATCCTACCCCCAAATCCTGGGAGACAGCAGTGTTCAGAATACCTCAAGAAAGTTTATGAATTCTATAGCACTTTAAAAAAAAAAAAAAAAAAAAAAAAAAAAAAAAGATTTAAAAAGCTCTAGCAAGCCACAGCAGAATACGCTTGCCTCACCCTTAACTCATGAGGAACTTAGGAGCTTGATGTATTTGTTCCTAAAAGTACCTTAAGATTTGAGGTCTCAGAAAGTCTGCTTCAAACTGTCATAGTTCTGATAGTGGAACTGGCTGTACAATTTGTGCACAGAGTGGCTATTATATAGTCTGGGTAGACTCTACAAAAGCACAACCTCCTGTAAAATATGCATATTTCACAGTATTTTTTTTTTTTTTTTTTAAAGGAGAGCACACCTGAAGCTCTCATTCCAAAAGAGGCAAAGTGAAATAACTGTAAATGAAGTCACTGGAGTGTTAATGGTGCTCAAAGGTAGGATTCCAGCTGCATTCAGGTGGTGTTTTATTATGCATATAAATAACAAGCCCCCAAGTCTCTGAGCTGGCAACATGGTCTGGAAGAAGGTGCTCAGGGCTGAGAGTGAAAGACCCTGTGTTCCAGCCTGCTACTGCGGTGGCCACTTTGCTTCTTTGTACATTACTCCCACATATAAAATAACACTCTTAATACTTAACAGTCACAGAGAGATAGCACAGCTCTTGTCTGTTAACAAAAGAGAATGGGGAGGCTTGCATGTCTGCCCCACGATTATCTCAGCTGGTTAAAACCACTGCAGAAGATAAGTGGTAGAATCTGTGACAGCTTCTATGTGGGCAGACAAGATACTTTTGTTTCCCCCTTTTGTTAGGGGCAGTTTTTTCCAGCTATGGAAACACCATCTTTTTGCTTTAAGCAAATAACCAAAAAGTTTGCAAATACCTCTGCCTCCAAGATGCACTCACCAGCTCATCTGATTTCCAAGAACTGAGCCCACTAGACAAGGACTGCAGAGCCTTGCCATTTTCTCCCCAATCCTCACTCCATTACTAGCAGATGGAAAACTCAACTCACCTTTATTTGTAGTTTCAAGGGGTGGTAGTATATGCTCCCAGACCAAGGGCCAGCCCCACACCACAGACTCACCTTTTCTAGGCTTTGTGCCATTTGAGCAGAGATCACCTGTGGACAATGTATTAACGCCAACACCTGCTGTTACACACCTTAGCATTGTCATGCATAAGTGCCCACACATGTTGGGTAGCTTCTGGGCTTGGACACTCCCTACTTGCCCTACAACAAACCAACAGCAGGGAAGAGGCCAACCTTTGCTGGAGGTGGCTCTTTCCTCACCCTGTGACAGAGTAGGATACAAGAAGCTCCCCAGAAAGCTACAGTGGAGTGGAAAGGGAGGTTGCTGGGGTGCAGGGCAGGCACTGAAACAACTGTACGCAAGTTCAGGCCATTACAAGAAAGGGGACTATATCTCCTACATAAAAAGGCATAAAAGGAGGCCGCCCTCCCCCTGAAGACAGCCACCCGTATTTGTTATTTCTATCCCTTCTTCTTCGTTTTGGATATTTACAGAGCCACGAGCAAGGTACTGACAGGCAGTCAAGGAATTCAGCCACTGGTTGGCTGTGCAGGACTCAGGAGCTGGAGGGTGAAAGTGATGCATGGAAATTAAGCTAATTTTAAACCGCAGGCAAGAGAAGAGACTTGCTAGCAGTTACTTAAGAGAAGCTGCTGACTGTTTAAATACCATTAAGAAGATTAATGTTGGCCCGCAGAACCACTGAAAAATTAGGGCTGAAAGGGACCTCAAAAGGTCAGACCAGTCCATCCCTCTAACCCAAGGCAGCATCACCTAAACCTCGGGCATCCCTGACAGATGTTGCCTAACTTGATCTTAAAGCTCTCCACTCCCCAGGCAGTCTATTCTTTATTATCCCTGTCATTAGAAAGTTTTTCCTAACATCTAAATTGAGTCTTTCCTGCTGTGATTTAAGCCTTTTATTTTTTTTTCCTTCTTTCTCTTTTTCCATCACAGACAAGGAGTAAAGATTGTGCCCTTTTATGTGCTTAAAGACTTCAGTTCTCTCCTCCTTTGGGATGGGGAATTTCAGTTCTTTCAAGCTTTCCTGGCAGGTAATAGTTTGTAGGCTTCCGGTTGTTCTCCCTGCTCTCCTCTGGGCTGGATCCAATTACTCCACATCTCTTCTCATTTTCCATCACCTCAACACCATGACATAGCCGACTTGCATTCAGCTTTTGATCCTTTTTCTGAAGAAGTGCTAGTTAACCCGCCACTCCCTCGCCGGGCTTTGTGGAGCTCGTATTGCTGCTGAAGTGTAAGACTTTCCACTCACCCGTATTGAATAGTCTCCTGTTTCTTCCAGACCTTTTCCCCGCTTTGGCTAATTTATTTTTAAAATTTAATTCTGTCCAACACTATATCCACAGTTTTACTTCAGATATAAAATGTCACCCTTGACTTTAATAAGAGAAGGAAGAAAATTAAGCAGGTCTAAATTGAACAGGGGGTGAAAGCCCACTGAAAACAACCTTTCATTTAGCTGGCACAGGCTCACCAGGTGAGGTTATTAAAGTGGGTTTGTGCCTACAAGGGTCAGTCCCTATGTTTTCCCAGCTGGCTTTTGGCATCAAACAGAGAAAGATGTTGAAATTTACGCAATGTTACTGCAGTAAGGCCTCTCCTGCTGGCTCGCCAACACCTAAAACCTCCTTTTTGTTCGGCTATCTCCATCCCCGCTCCCTGGCCTTGCATACCTGTGTGTGTCGCACCCTGTCACCCCTCAGCCCAACCACCCCTCGCCTCCCGCTGCCCCACCCAGCAGTGACAAACAAAACAAAACAGAGGCCGTTTATGTATGACAAATATATCCTTTATTTATCAAAAAACGGCCAACACCGGGCCGGGGACGAAGCCAGGCGGCCGCACACCGAGCCCCGCCCGCTCCTGAGGCAGCTCCACCGGCGCCATCCCCGGGGCCAGGCCCAGCCCCGCCGCAGGCCGTGGCTGCCCCCTGCCGGGCCCGGGGCGGCTATATTCAGCGTATAATTATATTTAACCCTTAAAAAAGGGCTTCCCGCTATCGCCAGTTGTAGTAATTAGACTTCTTTGCCCCCATTTCACTCATGGTTCGCTACTGGGATTGCACTGAAGAGTGCAGCTGTGCTTTGAGGGACTGCGTGAGGGGACCTAAGGCCAGAGGCTGGGCACGAAACGCTCCCTGCAGCTGTGTGAGGATACCACGAGTCCCAAATCCCACAGGTAAATTCCACCACTACGTAACGCAAACACCTGGGATCAGTTAACTGGGAGCAGGGAAAGCTCTGGTCTGTATAGTGAGAGGAACCAGCAAAAGGCTAGAAGACGGATCAAATCCTGCTGCAGCCTCACAGAGGGAATACTTTCCTCCAACCCTGATGAATCACCTACATCAGCACAATACAGACACCTTTTTCCCCATACTACTGCACCTAGGCCCTGAGAGGCTCTTTGGGCTTGCAGATTACTCAAGACAGGCTGATCTCAGCTCATTTCTTGCTCTGTCTGTACTACCTCACTCAGCAGGAATCCAAGAGCACCTCATGCCCCTGGCCCCACGCTGTGTGCCCATCTCGCCAGCAAGCGCAGCTGTGGCTTGGCTGCCATTCCCTGCAGCCTGCAAGGAGCCCACCTGCCTGATATGGATGTGCCTCCCAGCAGCACCAGCAATTAGCACATGCAGGAGAGGACCCAGGCAGGCAGGCAGGCTGCACCCTTCCTAATTGACTGAAGGAAGAACACTTGAACTTGCTCCAAAAGGAAGCAAAAGCTTCAGCCTCCCTGCATTCACTGACTTGCAGAGCTTGCCCAAACGTGCATGTAGGCATCAGCTTGCAGACAGGCAATTTAGAGGAAGCAGAGTTAGGCTAGCACAAGTCAGTTGGAGATATTGACCCTTCTGGCAGTTTGGAGGCACACCTTGAGCTCAGCTTAAACATGCCTTTATTCCTTTCTCCCCTCTCTGGGGAAACTGGCTCTTCACTTCCCTTTGCAGTCATTATTTTCTTCAGCATGACTCATTCCAACTGCAAGTCCATTGTATCCTTCAGCACTGTCTATCCAGGCCCCATGAGCCACACCACAGAGAGTCCTCTGGAAAACAAATCAGAGCACCTATACCCCTTCCATATAGGCAATTCCTGTGCAGAAAGAGGCAAAGAATTTACCAAAGTGTTCTTTATTGTTTTAGTGTCACACAGGTTGCAATAGTCCAGTTTAGCTTAGGGCAAAGCTGTAGACCAATACAAAAAGCAAGATCCCCTAGAAAACAGCCACCCTCCCTCAGGTGATGATGGCACTGAGATCGATTAGTGCCATGAAGAGCTCTGCTGGCAAAGCACAGCTAGCACACACACACAAAAGAAATCAAGAGCAATTCCTGAGCAAACAGCTGGAGCAGGCTGCCTGACAGCCTTCACTAGTGTTACATTCATCACAGCAGTGAGTTCGGGTGCTTTGCAGTGAGTTATCGGGGAAGAATAAGTGTTTGCAAAATGAAATAGAGGTTTTAGCTTAAAAGTCTGCCCTATGCCATGAATATAGGGAAAGTCAGCTTAGCAAGGAATGCAAACAGTGCCACAAAATGACAACTGCAGGTGCAAACGAGGAAATGCTAGAGGCGTGATAGTGCTTCAACATTTATTTTCCCCAAAGACACATAAAAGAATTAAAACAGTTCTAAAAACCACAATGTTTTGTAACACTTCACAATACATAAATACTAACTGTACTTCCTGCTTAGACTAAGCAGCAGGGAAGTCTTTTATTCAGGCCTTTATGTCAGAAAGTGCATAAAGCTGTTTAAATTATTCAGGTACAGAACAAGTGACAGGAGAAATGTATGGCAGAGTCATTCCAGTTTAGTCCAAGACTGGGAAATTCTCCTGAGTGGGATGTTCTGCTGTTGGTTGGAAGCCACGCTCAGCAGATACTGCTCACACTGGGTGCAGAGGTCTGCAGTCAGCCAGTCCGCCATGGTCCTTGAGTAAGAGCACAGAGGCCGTGCTAGGCAATGGGGCTCCAAAATAACAGGCACGCTGGAGCAGGAGAGGGGAAAAAAAAACAACAGGAAAACTGACCTGGGTATCTGTTAGAGGGTATAGAGCTTTTCCACCCTTCCCCCAGGCCTGATCCAACATTAAGTGATTTAGGTAAATGCAGGAGTTCAGTGGGGCTGTCAGCTCCACCTGGGGAAGCTACTAAGCATCAGAGCAGCTTAATTTACTGACACCTCTGTTGACTAAGACAGCATTTCAGCTAAAGGGCTAATGGATATCTGACTGATCCAAGGTTATGACTGAATCCTTAGAGCATGTGCTGTAGGATGTTTCTTTGACATCTGGAAGGATGGCAGTAATGCCATTACTCAGATCTCCTCTACAGCATCTGCAAAGGACTGTCCGTGATGATGTCAGTAGTGAACACTGAGGTAAGAGCATTTGAACCAGAAACCACTGTGGCTATTTTGCTTACATTAAAGAACAGTTTCAGAGAGAAAAGATATCTGTTCACCCAGTAGAATATGTACAAACATGTATTTGGAAAGAAGAGAACAGAACATATGTTTCCAGTCCTAGATATTACACTTACACTCACAAGGTCTGCCTTTTCCACTCAGAAGCTTATTTTGCAAAAATTCCCTTTCCAGGGACAAAAAGGAAAGGGTATCTGTATGTGTGGGGGAGGACTCAGGAAACCAGTTGTTGCATTACTCTTCAGTTATACCTAAATGAAGCTAAATGAATCATCCAGCATAACACGCAGTTGACCAGCACAGGACTACACAGAGCAGTTACTATCATGTTTGTTGATTTGCATGTACAAGTAGCAGGTACCACCTTTCAAGGTGAAACCGTATCTGTCCCAGCTTACCTAGAACACTCCCAGTGCTCTACTTCATGCAGCAACTCCGAGTTCTTCCTCTCCTGTGTAGCTGGGTCTTCCTCTCTGGAGAGCCTCACAAGTTTTAAGAAGTGGAGTGGGAGATGAACACACGTTCTGAAGGGCACAGACATCTACAATCACAGCACAAGTCACTCGAGTTCTCAAGGAAAACCTCCTCCTTAGCAAGAAAATTTGCATGGCGTGTAGTTGATTTATTACCGCACTTACAAGATAAACATTAATGCAGTGAACTCCCTGACCCTTGTATAAATAGCGCACGGAGTAATCCCAACCACTTTACACAGGATCAAAGAAAGAGGAGCCAGAGCTGTTTCAGCTGAACAGCCTGTCTGTCCTGGCTGCTTTTGCACCTTGTATTTTGGCCTCTTTTCTTACAAAAAAAAACACTAGAGGGTAGATTTGAGGTATCAGTGGGGTGAAGGAAAGCTTTCTATGACTAGGTGAGGTGCAGGAAAAAAAACAGAAAACAAATAAATTTGCTGTTGTAAAGACTAGACTTGCCTTGATGCAGCAGTCACAGCAGACGACACTAAGAGAAAAAAATTCCCAGCATTATCATTTGGGTAAAGCTCAGCAGACAGCAATGCTGTAGCTAAGGGTGACTTTCCCAAAGCAGCCTTAACATGTGATCGTGGCACAATCACTTGATGGCAAAGGGAACAAGTCTAGAACACCCCGCTTGGTTTTCCAGCCCTCCTGTTTATGGTAGTTTTAGCCAGCTGAAGCACATCAGCAGTCATAGCTTGAAGGCTTTATCTGCAAGTACCCACTGCTTCTCACCCAGCACCATCAGTTACTAAATTCCCAGTGGTTTGCTTGTAACCAATTCAATGCTTTGCTGCTGCTTCAAATAGATTTAAGTGAGCCTGAATGAGCCTGAAATTCTTCTCTCCCATGAGAAAAACTAACAAATAAGTGGATACTTGTGGGTCTAACTTCATTCCCAGTCACAAGGTCTGGAGTCTGCTTTTCCAGTCCTAAACAGAAGGTTCTGCTGCAAAGCCTCTCCCAGAACCTCTCAAGCCCTTGACTCAAGTAAATGCAACCTACAGAGCAAAATGAAGGGAGTAATTGCTGAGAAGAACCAATAGCACAGTAAATTTGGTTATTGCTAGCTTAATACTAGGAGTTAATATTGATACCACTTCAGAGGCAAGTTTTTCCATCTCCTCTGCAGCTGTAGACACTTCAGCCAGGCTTGTGTACTAAGGCAAAACTGAAAGGCTAAGGAACCTGTTCCCATCCAAGTGCTCCAACTGTTTGAATACTGAGTGTTTCAGCACTGTTCTTTCACTCTTCTCCCTCCTCCTTCAGTCCCTTTGTAGCAGCTCACCTGCTGCAGAGGTAACAGCTGTAAGGCCACTTCAGAAACATCTGCTTACGGCAGCTGAAACAGATCTGTGGAATGGAAAGTTATTTGTGAATGCCAACTGGAAATATCTTCCTACCAACAGCATCCACCGCCTGCCAGAGAGCAAGCACATAAACTAACCTTCCAAAGGCTTTAGATCCACATACAATAACAGAGATCCAATGAAGGATAGCAGAGAGACAGGAATTAAAGGCTAAAAAGGCAAAAAAAAAAAAAAAAAAAAAGCCTTATTTGTAAGCCTGTGTTTTTATGATGCAGAGGTTTGGGGCAGCTGCCAGACAACAGGAGTTTAAAAAAAGGCTCTTGAACAAACAATAGCTGTATTGTGCAAGAGTGTAACAGTAGCTAGTTAAGAGAGGGAAGAAGAGAGACATTCTTTGAGGTAGACTGCAGCAATCCCAAAGAGATTAAGTCAGGGCAATTTTGAATCCAATCCTGAAGCCAAAAAAAAAAAAAGGCATAAGGAAGCTGATGAGTCGCTTGAACTTTATAAAAAAGAACATTCATACACAGCTGGCAGTCAGAAGTGATATTATCTTGAGAAACAGCTTGAGAAAGCTAAAAAAACTTCAGCAGCAGGAACACAAAGAGGGTAAGAAAGCTATTTTAGCATAGGCAGAGAGAGGCAAGTTAAAGCAGGGTCAGTGAGCAAGGTGAGAAGAAAACGGATCCAGGAGCACAAGATAAAGAGGGTGGGGAAGTATCAGAGCTGCACTAGCAGAACTGTCTGCTAAATAAGTGAGGGCAAGAAGCTGGTCCCCAAAACAAGCAGCATGAACTTCTTCACACCTGTGTTGCAAAGGGCTTGCACTGAAGGCATCTGCTCTAGAGGGGCTCGATGGAACAAGCCCTCTAGAGCAGACTGGGTGAGTAAACAGCCCAAAAAAAGGGGGCAGCCAGCAGGCTGGTGCTGCAGGTAGTTCCCTGCCCCTCATCTCCCCAGCCTGTGCATCCACCACTCAGCAGGGTGGTTCACATCAACACAGCTCAGTTAACTGTGGGAGTTAACAGCCTTTGCTTCACCATGTACCAAATCCCAGTCAAATATCTTTGTGATTTCAGAGCTGGCCAACAGGAACAGTTCTGCTAGCACGGAAACAACAGTCAAGAAGTATTTAGCAATGGCTGGGTTACTTCCTAGGCAACTTACACAGCTTATGTTTGATTAGAAGTCATCACAGCACAAGTATTAAAAGATTTCATGCAGCTGTGGGCCAAACTCAGAACAGCTGCATGAACAGGATAAATTGAGGCAGAGAGCACCTCAGCAGTTCAGCACTGAGGGACGTGAAGGCAGCCAGCTTTAGCAAAGGCACGGACAGCACAACAACAAGGAAAAGAGACTTACCTTTCCTCTTGAAGAGGCACCATCACTGCCTCCCTGGGAGGTGCCTTCCCCTTCCAGCACTCTCACTGCATATCTGGTTCCGATCAGTTCAGCAATGGTTGGTGATGGCCACATGTTAGGAAGGTGATGGTCCTATCCAAAGACAGGAGTCAAGCATCAGAGAAAGCTGAAGGCACACGTATTTGGGGAAGTCATCCTCAAAATTGGGTCCCAGCAGGCTCAGCAGCATTTGTCTCAAAATTCAGTTCTGCTAGCGATAGGCAGTAGGCGTTGACTGACAATACTAGTAAAGAACATGCAGGGAATCCTGCTTAGTTTTTGAGCTTATAGACAAGAATGCAAGCAGCTTCCTGAAGCAGGTCCTTCGGTCCCCATAGCAGTTAATCCCATCCCCAGAGCCAGTCTCTTGGGGCTCTGAACAATATGAAAGAGTTCTTCCTCATGTAAGACAAATCAAACTGAACAGTAAGAAACTCCACAAGGACACCACAGCAGCCTTGTTTTACACCACCTCCAAGGAAACAAACGTCCCAACTGATGATTAGCATGCGATGTGGCTTAAGTAAAACCCATATAACGTGACCACTGCATGCACAAGGTTCAAGGTGCCTTCTGGAGTCACCACCAGATGTATCAGAACAGCTTGCCAGCTGATATGCCCCACTTACACGTTCCCTGCTTTGAAGGCCACTCTCTAAAGATTTGGATCTTGCTCTGTAAGGAGGCAGCTGCTGTTGGCCAGCGTTCAAGGAACAGTCAGAGTTGATGTCTGCCAGCACGGGTGCACTCATGGGAGGACGTGTACGATCTGCAGTGAGACCTGGGCAGGAAGAGAGAGTTTCTGATTGCAGAAAGAAAAGAAGGAATATCAACTTCTAAATATTCTCCTTAAAAGCTGACTGCTCAACAGCATTACCCCTCCTTTCTGAAAGCACCAAGGCCTGCTTTCCCCACCCTCAACCTCCATCAGCCCTGATCACAAAAAGCAGAGGTTACAGTAATTACAGTTGTCAGTAGAGTGATGAGTTTTTGATAGTTAGCACCATTTAGTTTAATAAAATCACATGGTGCACTTTCTTCTTGAACATTCAAAATGTTCGTTTAGCTTTTACTGTGATTGCCACTTACGCCTTCGGGAACACGCTATCATTGCTTTGAAGCCACAGGAGCCATACAAGCTTCAGTCAACTGCAGAGGAATGGTTCCCTAAGTGCACCTCCCTAAACTCATTAATTGATGTCAGAGCTTCTCCTCCATCAAGTGTCTTTAGGTGATCGGAGTGATGTAGCACAGTGAGCCCCAGCCTAAGGCTTTGGCAGCCCAGCAGGCACTGACTCTGACTGCACTTTATCACCACCGGGTTTGGATTTGCACCAAAAAGGAGACTGACCTGTGCTCTTGCAGGACACTGATGACCTGGCTGAGGCAAGGTGGGTGCTGGAGGACAGCTTGGGAGTAGGCTTCTGTGGATCAGAGGACAAGGTATTCTTAAGCTGCACACAGGAGAGACCAAGCCCACTTGTTCAGAAGCACTGCTGCTAAGCAGAACCCAGAACTGACCAGAAATAGTCCAAGGCTTAGTCAGAAGTGGAGGGGAGAAAAAAACAACTGTGGTACATTCAGAAACTTTGTGTCCCAAGAAGCAATTACAAGTTAATTGCCCCCAGCAAGGAAGCTCTGGTCAAGCTGGTGAAATTTCAGATTCCCCTGTTATCTCCCTCACACAGCTCAATGCAGATTTTAGCTTCATCTGGTCAGGAACCAACTTCACTAGATTCTCCCTTCACAGCTTTCAGAGTACCTTGCCATTTTCTTGGCTCCAGCTCACACACAGCAACACTGGAGAAGAAGAAACTATGCCCCAGTAACCCAGTTCAAACCCAATGCTGTATCTAGGCAGCATTTTCTAGCTTCTCTAGATAAGTAGGAACACAATTCAATCATATTGCAGTCTCCATAAAGAAGGTCCTTCCAGCTTACAGTAATACACCAACCACGTGCTCCTCAAACACCAAACATTCCTCCAAGTAGCACAGACTTGTGCAAATATAGCTACATTTTTCTGCTTTTATTAATTCATATCCGTTTTCCTCAGTTAAGCAATTGTATTCCAGGCTGATGTTTACAGAAAGCAGATTGCTGATTGTTTGCCAGAGCATCTGTGCTAGACACGATGTGTTAGGGCTCAAGTTCTGTCCCACAGAGTTTCCGACTAGGCTCAGACTGAATCCCAGAACCAAGCAGTGGAGCTTTTCAGTCTGTGGAGTTAAGGAACCCAGGGGCCACATATCCCAGTTTACTGAAGAATGGCACTCCTTCAGTTGCTCCACAGGCAGCAGAGTGGGAATTCACCAGTGAAGTTGCTTCCTGAAAATAAATCACGTGAAATGCAAATATTCCTAGCATCAGCTGCCTCACTGTGAGGTAAAGTGGGAGTAGTTTTGGCCCATATTGGTCAAACTTCTGAGCATATCAAGACTTCTACGAGCCCTAATTTTAGAGACCAGATCAGAAGTTAGCCTTTATAGGCTGCAGTCATGCCACAATGAAGTGTTTAAACATCACATGAGCTTCTGTAGAGGCAAGGCCTTCAGTGAACCTAATAATGTCATGTTTATTCACTTTAGATGGATAAGATTACTCACACTAAGATTTAAACCTCATGTTCTAGGATGTGTGTGTGTACAGATCCAAAGCCCAGACCAGACTATTTACACCTCTCCAGTCCCTTTATTTAAAGCCTTACCTGAACTTCTGGTCCCAGCTGCTGTGCTACAGCACTGACAGTTTTAAACTCTGGACTGGCATCTTGAAATGTTAAGAAACGATCACATGGAGATCTCAAGGCGATTTTAGGCATCACAGGCATTTCTGAGGGTTGGGAGAAGGGAAGAAAAACACACACACAAGATATTGTGCTGTGGCAAGAAAATAACAGATTTTATATCCACAGATCAGAATTTGGTATTTGGTTTGACTTTGTTCTGTTAGATAGTCTTTGGTTTCAGGTGATGGTTAAAATCCTGTTCTCTAACTTAGCTGACAAATTTGAACTCCCTAAAAAAGGGTAAGCTGAAACATTTTCAAGTCTTAATACGCCACAAGTAGATTTTCTAGAGAATTCTTGTGCCATATCACCTTTATCAACATAAAATTCACATTCCCACCTCTCTTGCATTATATACTATGGGGAAAAAAAAAAGAAAAAAAAAGGTGGGCTTCCATTTCAAAGGCCATCCATTATTTTTAGCCACCCATGACTTCCCTTGCATGCTTGATGGGCCCCTTTGCAGCAGGTACCTGTGGGCCTGCCCCCGCTTTCCCTTGCTGTGGATGGCTGCGGTGTCTGTGGCCGTTTTGTTTCTGCCAGGAGCTGTTGGTGCCACCTGGACTCCTGTGGCACGCACTCTCTCAGCTTCCTCTGCAGCACCTGCAGGCAGAGCATAGCACCAGAGAGAGATGGTAAGAAAGAGTAAGACCAGTGGTGACAACTGGATCTTCAGCAATGGCGCTGTTCTACAGCTGCCTCTCCCTAAGAGGGCTCTGGGCCCTGTGCGCTTGTGCTTTCTGTACCTCATTTCTAGTTTCTGAGGCACGTGAGAAGCTTCAGATAATGTGTTTGCTGTCGAATACTTTTAGAAACTCTCAAATTTGAGACAAGGCTTGATCAAAGAGTGTGGAGTATTTTCAGGACCACAAAATGTTCCAGATGGAAGAAACAGCAACAGAAATAGGAAGACTGATCTTTCTCCCCTGAAGATTTGTCACCTACCATATTCCAGACATCGTGTGTTGGCAGAGGGTCTGCCCAAAATTTAAGTATGGCTCACACATGCCTCTCCCAAACCCAAGCCAGTAGCTAGGACGTTAACTCCATATTCCTAGAAAACATCCCATCAGCTCTGCAGGTCACCTACAGGCTTTAGATGAGGCTTGGGAGCAGCTACATCATCACTGGGAGTCCTGTGTTTTTGCTCGACGATCACCTGAAAGAACAGAAATTATGCTTAGGCAGTGAGGTTTCCTCTGCTCCTCGTACATCTTTCTGATCAGTGGCACAGTGAATAACTCAAGTCAGAATTTGGGAGCAAGGAATGTGGGGAAGGCTTAAAAATGGCACAGGGAAATACAGAACGATGAGGTGCTTGCTGCAGAAGGGAGCACCGCAGAAAAGAAGTCAAGCTGCCTCCAGCTGCCTGGTTCACTTATTCTTGCTCAAAGGCGATGCTATTTAGTCTGTGTGTACAAGTGGAGAACACGTGGGAGTGCAGGTAGAACACCACAACAGCTTCCCACACTTGCTGGGCTCTCATTCATTTGCAAATTAGACCACTGTTTGCTACAGGAGTTTAAAGTAGCTTTGCAGATGGGGAAATCCTCGCTGAAGAGCTTTCACAAACAAAGGCCTAAGTACTCCGTGCTTCCTTCTAGCATTTGGGACTTCAGATTGAAGCTTGTGCTTCTCATCAACCCCGGGAAGAAAAAAAGGAATCAAAAGCCAGTTCATCCTGCCACCTGGAGCTACAGTTTTGTATTGCACAGTGCAACGATTCTGTCATGCACTGAAAAAAAATACAAGTAGTTGTGATGTATTTTCTCCCTTCTGTTACCATCCATTTATTTACTGAACAAATTATCAGTTTCCAGACAAATGCCAGAGCCTTTTCGGAAGGCTGGAGCCACAGCCAAGGAAAGTGAGAGCTTCTGTAGGGGCGCATGGTTTAGCTGCAGCTGTTAACCCCCTGCACTCAAGGAGCACCATCAAGGGGAGGAAAAAAAAGCTGCTGTCTAGCGCGGTAAGCAAACTTTACACTTTCTAAAATATTGCTCTTTATTACAAGTAGAGTCGTCTCATCTCCTGCCAAGATGTCTGTTTGCAAAGCACGCCAAGGCCACGAAGCCTCATGCCAATGTTTTAGATCTGCTCATCGCTCCCAGCTCAAGCTGCAGCAAGTGAACAGCATCCCAAACCTTCAGAGGCACTCAGGCGTTTTTGTATCCGGGCATCTTCAGCACCATCAACATTGCTGGAAGCCCCTACCTCTTGAGTCAGCACCACAGCCCCTGGAAGCAGTTTGGATTTATTTATTTTTTTTAAACCCTGCCTAAATTCCTGCAGCAGCCTGTTTACACTGCCTACAGGCCTCTGCCCCAGGCTGAGCAGAGCACTCGCTCAAAAGTGATTTTACACTTTCATGCATCCCACAGCAGCTGAAAAGGCAAGAAAAACTAGTAAGAAATGCCAGACAGTACAGCTCTAGGAGCCTGTGAAGACATAAAGGTCTGAGGAAGAAAGCATAAGCAGGCAATGGTCTGTTTCATGGAGCTGCTGCCCTGTAGGGAGAACAAGTTTACCATCCAGCTTCCTAAGTCTGGCTACTCCTGAAATAAAACAGTACTGGAAATAAAGTGTTTGGGTGGATAAACGTGGTGATCAAATATTGAGTTATAGCTGAGAGGAAGCTCCAGACAGTTCTGGACTAGGAGTACCTTCGAGAAGGACTTTAAAACAAGATTTGGGGAAGAGGTTTCAGCAAGGATGGTTTAGAAACCAAGTAGTTAGAGCAGGTGGTTGCAAAACTGTCTACCAACTGTAGTCAGTCAGTCACTCACCGTCCGAAGGTTGTACCTCCTGTGCTGAATGTCATCCAGAAGTCGTTCATAGGGGGAGCAGGCACGCTCTTTGAGCGGGGCAGGGCGCTGCAGTCGCTCGGTGGCCTTGCGCAGCCTCACCCCAGCCTGCAGCTCGCAGATGATGCTGGGCCACAGGGGTGCCTAGGAGAAGCCAGCGAGGGACAAGTCACCAGCAGGCAGAAACACACGGAGCAGCATCCTCGCCCTCCCTGTCACAGGGCACACTTGGCAGCTGAGGTCTTGCAGAAACACAGAAATGTGTCCTTAACACCCCCTTCAACCCACTTGTGGGGCACAGTACCAAGATGGAGAATTGCTTCTCTCTACAGAATCACTTTAAAATAAGTGAGCTGGCTCCCCAGTTCATTCCTGAATGTTGTCATCAACTTTATGAATGTATTTCAGCAAAACAGCTTTTCTTACTAGGTACCTAGCCCCATTTTCTTGGATAACTACTTCTTGGAAGTACTGCAGGTGCTAGATGATTTTGTTGTTTTGTTTTTTCATCCTCCTCCATTGTACTACCTCCTAGGAAATGCTGATAATGAAATCCCAAACCTTACCATTAAAATCCTCTGAATTTTCAGAAGCCAAGGATTGAAGGGCCCACAGACCAAAGAGGAAGACAAAGGGAAAAAGATCTCCCACTTCAACCTTTGCAGCGGCTTATGCTAGCTTTTTCAGCCTGGAGACACAATCTGATAACACTGACATCTGCTCATCCTCTTCCTGTATTAATACCTGTTTCCACAGGATGCTCAGGCATGCAGGATAACCCAACAAAAGTTAAGACAGGAAAAAAAAACATGATCCACTCAATAGCCTGTTTAGACAACATTGTAATGGAAGTGCTAAGTCAACAGCTTATCTGGATCCCAAAGGCAAATTGAGTAAGAACAAGTGATTGTATTATAAACAGTGAAAGGGAAGTAAAACATTTTTTAAAAACTGCCTCAGAACAAAGCTTCTGACTTGAATTCCTCTCCCTCTTTCACTTACAGGGTGAAGCACCTTCTCTTAACTTATCCCTTGAGATATCTTGGTATAATATCAGAAAAGTCTTATGCAAGCTCTGACCGATGGGCTGCCTTCAAGGAGAAGGATGCTCAGTTAGATTGTTTTAGCCAGGCTTTGGAACAGTTGGATCTCAACTCCAGACCAGCAGGACACTCAGACAGTAGCCACACGCTAGCCATATCTCCTGGATTAACGTAAGTACTGTTTGGGAGAACACAAAAAAAAATAAAAATCAAAGTCCTTCTGAAGAAAACTGGGTAAACTGGTCAGCGTTTGCTTGCTGTACAACACTAAACACATCTCATTCTTTTCATTCATGGGAAGACAGCTGTTCCTAAGAGGTCTCAGTGCTTAGATTTCAAGGTGAAGATTGTCCTCTGACACACACGGTCAGCTCTGCTGAGATGGTACAGCCCTGCACGATACCAGCTTGTGGCCTGTGTTTCAGAAGCCCTTTTTTCAGAGCAGCCAGGATGGAAAAGCCTGGTCCACAGACAGCGTTAACTGCGTGGCACCGCTCAAGGCATCAGCTCCAATCTGCGGGCTCCCAGCAAAGCTGGCACCCTGGTTATTTTAAACTCAAGAGTGTGTCAGAACGATGCAATCGAGTGGTGCACAGGGAGTTGGAAACCAGAGGCAGAGGATTTGCAACAGACATCCTGCTTTTGGAATTTATGTCTCCTGAAGGAGCAGAGGCCAAATACACTGGCCTTCAGGCCACACGGCAAAGCCCATGTATTTATTCATGTATTCCCTGCAGAAAAGAGCATCAACTGCTGTTGATGAGTTTGTGGTTTGAGATAGCTTGCCAGTTTATTTTAATAGATCACAAAATTGAGAATATGCCCAAACACACATTTCACAAACATTTTCATACGAATAGTTTGAGCACGCTTCAAAGCGAGTGCTATTTAGACAAAGGGAGCGAGTCCACAAGTCTCTCGGGGCTTGCCGTTTGTCTCCACAGACTCCAGACTACACTGCATTTGTTTATGCCGGGCAGAGCTCCAGCCAGAAGAGTTATTTGTTTCTGATTGAGCCCTAGCTATGGAGAGCCTTGAAAAGAACAGAGGGAGATGCTTTCTCTGCCCCAAACACACAGTCCAAGATCCATTCTGTCCTTCTGTAGAAGGACAGGAAAGATAACGAGCAGGAGGTAGGAGCTACATCTCCAGCCTCCCCCTCCATTCTGCCTTTTTTGAGCTGCTGAAGCTCAAAAGGATGGTCAGAGCTACCAACTGCCTTTAGCCTCTCCAGCCCTGAACCAGCACAGACCCCACGCAATAAAATGATCTCATCCACCTTACTCCTGCCACCAACAGATCAGCTTTCTGGGAGCTGTCAATCCAGCTGCAGAAGGAAGCAGATTGCTTCTGGCAGGTATCAATTCCTGCCAAGAGATGGAGTTTGGGGCTCATTTTCAGGAAGAAACAGCATGAGAAACTACTTGTGGACACTTATTCCAAAGAGTGCCTCCAATTTCACTTTTAGAAGTGGTTTAAGTTGAACCACAAAGAGGCTCTTTGTGCAGAATAAGTGTCCGCATGAGGTAAGCACATGAAATAATTTAACTTCAAGTTCACTCCCAGCTTGTTTTGCAGACAAGTCTTTAACTACTTAGTCTCTTGAACAACCTAAGAAGTTTTGTTGGTGTTCAAGCTCCCTTCTTTGTTTTATAGAGAGTCATTGGAAAACCTCAGAGAAGCATGGGTGGACAAAAAAAAAAAAAAAAGAAAAGAAAAAAGCCCAACCTACCATAATGAAGGAATTAAATCCCTTACCCTCTGTTTTTCCTTCTTCTGCAGGGGGGTTTCCAGCAAATCTTCAACATCCATTTTTCTCAGACTCTGAGAAGCGAACAAATGAGGTCATTACATCGGGCTGTCCAGTGCTTTTCCATCTATCCAGTATGAATTATTAACGTTGAAAAGCTTAGAAGCCCCAAACACCCAGACATTCAAAAGCTACAATAAATCACTACTGTGTTGCAGAGACAGAAGCCATTCATGTCATCGAAATAAACCTTCATCTAGGTACTCCATTTCTAGTGCAACAGGAAGAGTACTTTATAATTAGATCAATTTATGCAGGTAGAAGGGATAGTAGCTAAGGGGTGATCTCAAATATACCTCTTTGGAGGTCTGGATGATGGACACAAGCTTCTGAAGTTCCATAAATTCAGTAAAAAGACTCCTACAGGTCATTTCATAATGGCTCTTAGCCTCAGAAGGCACAGACAAGCGCTCCTCACAGGCCTGAAAGAAGTGGAGCTATTTAATAGAGAGATCTTGAAATGAAAAAACATGGAAGGCTGGAAGAAAGCAAAATTCAGTTTCTTGATGTATGGTTAAAAATCATCTTCCTCAGTTTCTTTGTATCTTTTCTGTTTGTTCTATCGCAGATGCAGAGGAGCAAAGAAGCAAGATGCCTAATCTCACACGTACAATAACTTAAGTAGCTGTGTGTAATTTATCTATCTTGTTCTCCATAATGTATGCTTTGAAATAAGTGCCTGGAAGGGAAAGCTTCCAACACACACACACCACAACAAAACAGCAGGTGCAGTCACTTCTCATGTTCTTTTTCCCCCTTGCTCCCCTACCCTGAATAGACTGGGGCATGGAAAGTGTCTTGTACCCTTAATTTATGGTTGAGAAGAAGCTCTTAATTTGAGTCGTGACATCCGAGTCCTCTTGCAGAGACCAAATATTATGGATATTGAAACAAGTCACTTGTCCAGTCATCTAGCTATTGAATGCTGCCTTTGGTGACTATGCACAGAAGGACTTTGTAGACAGAGCTGCAAGAGCCATGCTCAGTCTTCTTTATTAGTTCTTTTCCATAGGCACTGAAGTGCCTATGCACCTAAAATGTTTTTGCCTTCCCCTTCTGATGGGAAAGCCGTGTGTTCCCTCTATGTCCTCCCACAAGCTACCCAGCTTTTCCCCCTAAATGGTCTGTTATCTTGGTTAACAGCATTGTTAACCTTCAGCTCCTCTGAAGCTGCTGCATTTACTAAGCAGGAAGAAGGAAACCTTGATAACATCCTGCAGGGTGACCGCTGGCTTCATTGCCTCGTCATCCAGCTTCAACATGAGGCAGAGCAGCTTCTCCAGGGGCTCACTCAGTTCTCGCTCCACTTGGCTGTCGATTCCCCAGTCCAGGGCTTCATAGATCACCACTCCCAAGTACTCCAGCAGCTGCAGACAGAGGCCAAGGAAGCAGTGCAGCACCAAGTGTTGTGAATGACCTGTACAGCCCTCACTTCCCAGCCATGGGGGGCCCTCTGCTGCCCTCACAGCTGAGCACAACGCTCAGGATGAGAAGGGCTCTAAAAGCAACCTGGTGCTCAAGTAACCTGAAACAGTCCCCAGATAAGCCATTTTACCCTTTTAAAGGATTTATCTAGCACCTCTAAACGATCTGTTACCAGGACAAAAAGTCTGTGGGCTATTCCAGGGTACACAACATCTGTGCACATTGTTTTAATTGAGTTCACTCCTAGCATCTCGTTTCATTTTCCAGACTGCAGAGGACAGTGACTCCTGCAATGCTCAGCAAATACAGACACCTTGGCAGTTTCAGACACCAGCATCTCCCAGGCTGGCATCCTACCGCTGCAGGATTGTATCTGCACACATAGGAAGGCAAAGAGATGGGCTTACCTTATCCTCTGACTGCTGAATGCTGCCAACATCTGAAAGGGAAACAAGAGAGGAGGTAAGGGGAAGATAGCTGCATAGATATTGATAAACAGCTTTTAGAATCTCTGTTGAAAGAGAGAAATTGGGAGAGCTCTTGGTAGCAAGGAAACAAATCCTTCTTGGTAAGGTCAATCCCACCTGAGGCCTGCATTTGGATACTGCTGCAGAGCACTACCAGATACTCTTTTTACTTACTGTGGGCATTAGCCCCAAACTAACTGCTACTGGTTGCTTCCTTTTGCCTGCTGGGAGATATCTAACCACAAGGAAGGCCATGGATATTTATCTTTTTTTTTTTTTTTTTTACTACATACACACTCTTGCCCCCTCAGAGCAATGAACTCTGTAGCAGTACAACTACGTAAGACAACGCTTGTTGCTGTTTGCTAGCTGCACATAGTGATAAAAAAGGTCAGTTTTAGATTTGCCTTGAGAGTTAATAGAAGGGAGACATAGCTCAGAGATGAACAGAGCAGGACATGAAACAATCTGAGGCTTTATTTTAAATAACAATTTCTTTCAACATAAGTTGTAATAGGCTTTCATCTCAGCTATTCCCTTGGCCCTTTAAAATAAAACATAGGCAACAGAACAGCCTATACAGTCAGAACACACTGAAAAACATATAGAGGAGGAATAAAAAAAAAATTTCTCCCACTTTACCCCTAAGTTTCAGCCAGCTATAACAACAACCCCTAGCATCCTCAGCTGGTCTCACTCTTACCAGACTTATGGTACACCCTGAAGGAAGCAGTGCCATCAGCGTGGATAAAAATGCTCCCAGGGCCTTTTATGAACACAGAATGGAGCGACGGGGACAGCCCCTGCGCCAACTGCTTCATCTTGCAGCAGCACTGAAAGCAAAGCGCCCAGGCTTGCTCCTCGCTTATGGGGTGCTCGAAGCACCTCAGGACCTCAGCCAGAGACACCTTGGCAGCCCTCTGCTCGCAGCACGGGGGCTCCATGTGCACCCTCACACCTCACATCGCAGGCTGTGCCCCCAGCCTAGGAGCTCAACACCCCATCCAGGACAGGGTGTTGCTGGCGCAGCAGCCTTTTATCAGCTCTGCTCTCCCACAGCTCCGTCCCTCCCTCCCAGGTGCCATCGGTAACGCCAAATTTGCTCCACGTTTTTTTTTTCTTTTTTTTTAAAGGGACGCCACTTTGACAGAAACAAGGTGAAGTGTTTAGCAAAGGAGACTATAGCAAAGGAGACCCCGAAAAAAAGACACAAACTAGCGAGCTCCGCGTTTAATTCAACTTTATTCCTTCAACTCTACAGCAGCCGCTGGAGGGTGCCCGGCTCCCCTCAGCGCGTCCCGCCCCGCTCTGCTCCGCCCTGACGGGGACGAGATGGCGGCGGGGGAGGCGGCGTGGAACCGGCTGGAGCTGGCGTGGCCGACCGGCGGCCACACGCTGCCCATGGCGGCCCCGCACCCCGCAGGTCCCCGGGGGCGGTTATGGCGGGTGGGCTGGCGGTTGTGGCGGTTGGGCTGGCGGTTGCGGCGGTTACTGAGTGCCTCCCGCCCGCAGTGAGGAGCCTGCCGGAGCTGAGGCGCCGCTGCCTGGCGGCCGTGCGGGGGCTGCGCGGGAAGGGCCCGGCCGTGGAGGGCCGCGTGCTGAGGGGGCTGCTGTACGCGTACCGCCGCAGGCTGCTCCGGCACCGGCCGTACCTGGCCCTGCAGCAGGTGAGTAAGGGCTGTGGGGGGGTCACAGCGTGGGGAGAAATAGAAAATAGCACAAAGCCATATGCATGTTTAAAAAAAAAAAACAAAAAAAAACAAAAAAAAACGCCACAGGTTTCTTCGTCTTTGCGTTTTGCCCGTCGTTAAGTCGCGTCGGATCAGTCCCGGGTGGGTTTCCAGGCTCGCTGCTGTCAGTGCAGTGTGTAGGGTGGAAGTGAGGAGATATTTCTCCTCAGAAAGAGCAGGCAGGCACTGGGATGGGATGCTCAGGGAGGTGATTGCGCCACCGTCCCTGAGGTGTTCAAGAACAGGCTGGACACGGTGCTGAGGGACATGGTCTAGTGGGTGACATTGGTGGCAGGGGGATGGTTGGACCAGATGATCCTGGAGGGCTTTTCCCACCTTAATGATTCTGTGATCCTATGAATTTGCACTTTTCCAGCCTTTTATAACTAGTAGTCAACCCTCTTTTGCTTGTACCACAACCTGAAGTGTGCACAACTGTGTACCATTGAATACAAGATTCGTACAGGGATTTGAATCCCAATTAATTATAATGGGACGGGGGGAGGAGCAACCACAGGCCACTCTCTCACGTACTTCGCTTAAGACAAAAACTGAACTCACCATTCACAGTAGTGCTTATGGTGACAGTTTTTAGGCCAAGGCGCTCACATCTCAAAACACCAGTTTTGAGATGGAAGGAATTCTCTTTTCTCCAGGTGGAACAATGCTTGAAGCGCCTGTGGAAGATGAACTTGGTGGGCAGCATTGAAACCCTGGCAGAACTGATTCCCAAGTAAGCATCATGATGCTGTACATTATACTGCCCGTTGACTCAGTCTTCAGAGCCAAACGAGAAGGTGCTAGATCATAGCCATCTCCTTGTCTTTGTATTGCCACAGTAAAAATAAATTCGAGGCCCATGCAGAGTACTTAGTTCCCAGCCAGCCTATGCTGGAAACGGTGGCTGTGAAGGTACTGGGAGGCTGCAAGCTCATTCTGCGTCTGCTGGACTGCTGCTGTAAAGCATTTCTGTATCCTTTTCTCACTGCATAAACATTCCTACAGGTCACCAGTTTATGAGACCAAAATCAGGTCTGCTGTAGCACCTGTATTGCTGACGGACTCAGCAGTGCAACTAATGTATGCAACTTGAAGCTTCTTTGATAGCCAAACATCTCATTTTCAAGTTATTAAGTGGGAACCCCAGGCTGTTGGCTGGCTGCTCTCCTCTCCTCGAGCGGCCCAAAGTTTTGATACTCATCTCTCCAAATGATCTAGGATATTGCCTTGCGAGCCGCCTCTAGTTGGTGTGCTCAGCAAGTTTCATTACAGGCTGTTTGTTTTTTAGCCTTAACTGGTGTAATCTCCAGCTTGTCCGTTAAGCACCTCTGCTCACAAGAATACATACTTCTGAACACCGTGGCTTCGGGGTTGTTGAGCCGGCTATGGTTTGTGTAGTCAAGTCTTGTTTGTTGTCTGTTTGACTTGCCTGTCAGGGAGAAGGGCCTGTAATTAAAGTCTTGCTGCTGAGTGAGCTTTATTCAGCTGGGAGGAGAGGGGGGAAAAGCTTTTATGAATCAGAGATCCCTCCGTCCTTTTGGACCTGATTCTAGGGTGCTGGTAAAACCACAGCGTTAACACCAGCCTGCCACAGACCCTGGCATCTGGTACTCCTTGCAGCGAGCAGTAAGCCTGCCTCATGCTGAAACGGAAGGGCTGTGATAAAGTTGTTCTACATCACTGCTGAATTTTTCAGGTAAATCCTCTTTGCTTGTCCCACACTGATGATAAACGTGCCTGAAAGGTGGAAGGTGTCAGCAGGGGGAGCTCCGACTGATATTAAAGGAAAACATGGTGGTGGGGTGTAAAAAGTGTATTGAGGGGGAGTAGAGGGGAAGGGCAGCTTGGGATCTTTTCCGTGAGCTCTTCCTCTTGAGTTGAAGGAGTCGTTCCGTGAGGATAAGCACAAGGTCTTGCTAGAGGAGACTCCCACCTCTTCTCTCCTCAGGATTCAGTACAGATGCATACTGCAGAGCCTCATTTCCTTGTACGGCGTGCTGTCAGCATCACTGCGTCTGGTGTCCGAGACCCAGCAGATGCCTTACATTAAGGGGTTTGCCTTCCCGTCTGATATCAGAAACTTTCTTGGAGCTGACCTTTCTTCTGAGGTGAAGAAGCAAAAGGCTGCAATACTAACAGCAAAACGACCCACCAGCTGGGTGAAGAAGCTTTTCCCAGACGTGCCAAAGGCAGAGTCAGAGGCTGGGAATGGTTTTGTGACCTGTGAGAGTGCTATGAAAAACCCGAGCGTCCCTATGGATGTTGGAGAGCCAGTTCTGGTGACCAGAGAGAACAGAGGTAAGGCCGTGTGCCGCGGTGCCACTGGTTTCTGGCAGCTGAGGTGACAGCAACCTCTGCCCAACACAGCTGAGCACTTTGCTACACAGAGGGGGCATTTCGAGTACAAACTCCCCTCTCCTGTCCTTGGAAGAGGAGGAGAGCGTTGAGTGCAGGCGTGAGCCTGCTGAGAGGGCAGGAGAGCCGAGAGCTCCGCAGGGCAAAGCGGTAGTGTCTGTGTTCAAAGGCGTAAAACTCGAAACCTCATAACGGGAACGCTGCTCTCTTCCTCCAGGAAAGCAGCTGGGCTTTGACGTGAAGAGCTTACTTAGACCATCCAGACCTCCAACACAAGAGGTGTGTGTGCCACCATTTCACACATTCTTTATTTTAACTTCAAAGCTCCTAACACTGTGATTTAACTTATAAAAGGTAACTGTTTCTGTTATTCCTTGTTTCAGGATAGATACCTTACATCAACACCTTTTAAAGAAATGCCAGAGTCGCTCTCCTCTTACATGGTGAAATTGCAGCACACTGGGTCTCTCCTACAGATGTTCCAAACAGCTGCGTCTTTTGGGGAGCTGTCAGAGGCACTCAGAAAAGCTATTCTGTGGTGCAAAGGCCACAAACTCAAGCCAGCAGCTTATTTTTTTCGTAACAAATTGTTGAAAAGCAACCGGCTACACCATGTGGAGGCACAAGGATGCAGGTATGTTGCACATGCAGGGGGTTCTGGATCTGGCACTACATCTTAATGTTGTGTTTTGCTGCAGTGCAGGGAAATGCGGTGATCTAACCCCTTTTCTTGAGCTTCAACAGGATCACTACTTCAGGTCACTACATGCTGTGATGTGAATATTCTGTTTGGTTTCATTTGTGAGAGGATTTAAAAGGTTAAGAGATGCACAAATACAGAATAAGGAGGGAGAGTGAAAATGCAGTTTTAAGCACAGGCATGTAAGTGGCAACTACTAGATGATGTTAAGGGTGCCAGGCTTCTTCAGAAAGCCCTAGCTAGTATTCTACAAGATGCTGTTGTATCTCATGGGTGTGACGAGTAAAATGGTAGAGAACGCCAATAACCAGATCTCTGAGAGCACCAGAAATAACTGCTTCTGAAAAACAGCTGCTAAAAGTTCTGTTTTGTTTCTGTTTTGCACCTTCCTTCCCTTAAGCCTGCGGAAGAAGCTGTGCTGCGTCAAAACCTCTCTCTGCAAGTACCTCCTGTGTGGCTCACAGCGCAGGCGCTGGCCGAGGCAGTACCTGGGGGCACGGCTCTGGCAGAGGAAGGTGAAATCGTCCAGGCGCTTGAAGAGAACTCGGACTGCACGGCCAAACCAGGCTGAGCTTTTCGGAGTCTGTGAGAACGGGGCTTTGCTCAGCGTGGGGCCTTCAGGTCAGGCTGGACCTCCCATCGCTTGTACAGCTGCTGACAAACTGAGTGCAGCAGGGACCCCAAAGCAGTTGCTTCCTGGCTCCGTGCAGGAAGAGGTTTCTGACAACATGGATATCGATTCTATTTTTGCTGCAATGGGGGTCTGATCCTGGACTGGGAAGATGAGGGGGTGTCTTTTTCTATGTAAAACTCTCAGAATACTTGCAGTGTTTTGGTAACTCATACCCTACATTCTGATAAGAAAATAACTATTTTAGTATATTTTTATAAAATAGTATTTTTTTTTATTGGAACAGCGTTCAAAACTATTGAGCAATCTGTATCCTTTCACCTAGACCTTTCAGGAACAGCAGCTTTGAGTTACCTCTTGCTTAAAATCCTTTCTCTGTTGCTGGACCGTCAGCTGCAGTGCAAATAATTACCACCCAAGGCAGAGGGCTGCAGCTGAGCACATGCTGTTGCTTTGGACCAGATTATATGTTATACTCTTCCTTTTTTGCTGCCTCATTTAGGTGAGGGCCTTGTCTTGCAGTATTACCACTGTTCAGTATTTGTTGTTCTCGTCCTGAAATGGGGAGTTACCTGAATCCTGCTGCTCCAGAAATGGGGTAAAGCACAGCTGGGGCCTGTAAGAGTAAATTCCTTACCCATGAACTTGAATCCCACTGCCTGAAGTCTTCTCAGGGTGCACTTTCTGCCTGCTTGGCAAGGTAATGTGAAGCTATTCCACCACACACTTACGAAATAACGTTAGAACAAGCAGTGAGGTCAGTGCTTTCCGTCAGTTACAAGCCAAAGCCTAAGTCTCAAGATCAGCATCACCAGGAAACTACATAGAAAAAAAATCTCAGAAGAAAGACTAAGCAGCTTTATTGCTGTATTTACCTGCCCAACAGGGGTAAGAAAGATGTCTAAGTGCAAGTAAAGCTAGAGCTTCAGCTTCCTAATTTAACTTAGGGTAAAAAAAAAAAAAAAAAAAAAAAAAAAAAAAAAAAAAAAAAAAAAAAAGCTGTGTCTACATGGATAGAACCCCAACAGCCGCTTAGGTGTTTTTAAAAAAAAACAAAAAAAAAACACATTATGCACCCAGTGTGAAGTGATCCTTGTAAATTTTTATGAAGAATGAGCACGCGTAAACTCAAACTATTTTATTAAAGGAGTATATACAGAACAGACAGCAAGAACTTATCAGAGTTTGGTTAAGTGGATAAACCAAGTTTTCTAGCCCAAAACCCATTTTCTAAGTTTCCTATAAACAGAATACCTAGTGATAACCAAAACGGGAAAAAAAATAAATCATTAGCCCTCTAGGTGTCTGGTTCATCACAGTCCTACTTAAAACAGAATTTTGCCCTTCAAAGAATCTTTACAGCTCATTTCTTGAAGTGATAGAATAGTACAAAAACGTATACCACATCCAGTCGGGTAACATTCAGCTGCCTGAACGCCTCTCCGAAGGGGCAGGGCTGGTATCCCTCAGGGCTGGTGTCCATCCCGAGTGACCCCTCCAAACAAGCGACATTGCTTCCTGCTGGGCAGCAGGTGCCTGAGACATGCCCCAGAGCAGCCTGCGCACAGGATCAGGACCCGTAGTTTGCTTCATCAAAGGCCTTCCTGGCTCGTTTCAGTTCTTCGTTCATGGTCAGGAGGTCTTTAACCCTGGCAAACTTGCGGGGGTCCTTGCGGATTAGAAAGACGATGTCCTCCACCTGTACGCGCCCCTGCCGGCCGATTGACATGGCCTTGTGTGTCTGTAAGAGACAAGACGAAAAACAGTGTTCCTCTGGCCCCTGAGCGTTTTTTCAACTCAGTGCCACTTCATTCCCTGGCACTTCTATAATCAAGCTGGCAATTTCAGGATCTGGGTACCACTGTCCTAGTCCCTAGTCACAAAACTGCTAAGTGCTGTCACCCCCACTGTGCATACAGCTCTATACGTAATAGCAATGGCATCAAACTAAACCCAGATCACATGTAGGGGGCACTGGGTCTGCACAGTGCTTGAGCAACAATATCATCAAGCAGAACTGGCATGCAGGGTGCAATACCTGTACCAGGAGGCAGTTTAGGGCATTCTGAGCAGGGCAGGCAGGGCTAACCTTTTGAGAGAAAGAGGGTCTACAAACAATAAGATTTCCTTTTTAAACCACAAGCTTTCAGACAGCATCCAAACACCTTCAACAGCAATGGCTCCAGGCCCCAGCAGCCTGCATTTATTTCATTGCATGGAATTGCTTTTCCATCTATGTAAAGACTTTGAGAAAACCCAAATAGATAAGACTATGAGGCCGAGCCTCCTTTTTTGTCAGCTGTGTGTGCAGCGATGCCACGGTCAGCTGCAAAGCCAGCTGTGGATTTTTTTTCCCCCTACAACATTAAGTTAAAGGTTTCGGCACTGTTCTAAGCCCCCATGGAGCAAAACACATGAATTTTGCCTGAACCTTGGCAGAGCAAAGCCTGAGCTGAGGCTTTTCCCCGTCACAGCACCAGTGCTTTCTCCCTTGGGAGGCTGAGCCCTTCCCGAGGAGGCGCTGCCCGCCGCCGACTCACCATCTCCGTGATGAACTCGATGACCAGGTCCTCCAGGATGTCCACGGACTCGGTGTAGGGGTTCTGGTCGTCCCCGAAGCCGTACATCATGCACCTGACTGCGGGGAGGCGCGGGGTGGGGTGAGCCCTGCTCGCCTCGCCCCGGCCCCGCTCCCCTCTCCCCGCCGCAGCCCCGACTCACGCTCCTTGGAGAAGAGCCGCTTCCTGCGGCCCTGCCCGCCGTCCAGGCCTCCGCCGCCCTCCTCCGCGTCCTCCTCGAACTGGGCTCAGCGCGGGGGAGAGGCGCCGTCAGCGCGGGGGGCCCCACACGGGGCCCCGCACCCGAGCCCGAACCCGTCCCCAGTCCCGGCCCCGTCCCCGCTCACCGGCGCGTCCTCCTCCTCGTCAGCCATGGCCGCCCGCAGCCCCCCGCAACGCCTCCGCCCGCCCCGCCCCGCCCCGCCTCGCCGCCGGCCGCCATCTCGCGGCGCGGAGGGGAACGGGAACGGGACTCAAACACCATTCCGTACACACAGGCCGATGCGCCTAGCAAGATTAATATTGAAGTCCAGCAGAGGACTTGGTTTTATTTACCTGTCTTACCTGCCACAGGGGCACCGACTCCTACATGTAAAAACTGATGAGTGTTCTCTCTTCAAATGGCTGAACAAAATAAAAGTTCTTGCAGTATTTTAAGCATTCCTGAATGGGAATCTTTTGGCCAACACAGCAGAAAACCCAAATACATCCAGAGGTAAAGCTGTTTTCTTCCAGGATAGCACTCTGCCTACTGACTCTAGTATGGCTCTAAGAAACCGTACGACCTAGCTTCATGTTGGTGCCCCCAAGGACACCTCGCAGCAACCCTACACACACACTCAAGGACCATAGGGTCTGATTCAGTCTGCTGCCACTTTAAAGCACTTTTTATTTTTACAAACGGACTTAACAGACACACTTGATGTATTTAAATAGTTAATAAAACACTTCCTAGCATTGTAAAGGATTTTGCTCTGAAGAGAGACTAAAACCAGAAATATGCTTTCTTTTACACGCACCCATTAACTGCACAGGCTTATTTTTAGAAGCTCCTCAGTCAAGGCTGAGGCCTCAAAAATTATAGCCTTGACTATGTTGATGCTTTTGAAAGATACTGGTCTTTAAGACTTGCACATAATTCCATCTGTCTACATAGTACTGTATTTACCCCTAGGATCAAACATCCCGCAGGCTGGTTTGCTGTGAGGTAAGATATCACAGAACTACAGGCTTGACCTCTGCTCAGGTGTGGAAACTAGAGATACTCAGCTGTCTCCTGCTTCCCTCACACACTGCCACTTCCTATGTATGCACTGGAAACAGACCTTACTTCATTCCAGTCTAATCTGAGCGTTACAATAAATTCTGTAACATAACAAAATACTAGAAATCCTACCTTCTAACCCTCAGCAGTTTATAGAGCTACGCTTTACCAAGAACTGAATGTAAGTAACTTTGAGAGCTGCATGCACACAGTTGGCAATCTTAAGACTGGACAAGATGAGTGCCAGAGTTTAACACAGGCACTTAATAGCATTGGTCTGAATTCCCTCATACAGCTACTGCTATTTAATGGCAATCCTTCTTGCTGATTCTGTACCTGGTAACCAGCCAGCTCTGGTCTCCCCCCAGTCAGGTGTTCATAGCCACATTCAGCTGCTGTGGTACACCAGTATTGTGCTCCAGCTTCCAGGGTAGGGCAGATGCAGAGAATGGATTTGTCTCTGGCAACTCATCTCAGTGCAGCTGCAGAACTCCCTATGGGATTTAACTCAGAAGGTAGACGCAGCGCTGACTGATGGTAATGGGCAGAAGGAGAGGCTCCCCCTAGGTGTCATTCATCTATCGCACTGCTTCAAGCCACCAGCAACCAAGAGGCAGATCCCACTAAATGTTTCCTTTCCTGCGTCCACCTGGAACAGGGACAATTGGATGCAAGCGAGGCACGCTGTAACGCTGAACCTATGGAATGCACAATGCAGAGAGGTTACAAGAGCAAAAAAACACAAACAGTTCCCCAAAAGCCCCGCACAAAGCATTGGCTATCTCCACTCGACATAGCCTCAGAGCAGGCAGGGTGCCCACTTGCTGGTTTTCAGTCTCTGCTACATCAGCTGAGAGAAATATACCTTGGGGTATCATTCAGTTCAATGTGGCAAGTACAGTCTGCTTAATATTAGAGCTTTAGTTTGTCTTTGATACAAAGACATTCAATTTCTGAATAAGATAACTAGACTCCCTCTGGTACCCTAACTACCGCAGAGCTTCTGTATGCAGTGGTAGCTTTTTGAACATTTACCTGGAGGGAGAGGAAATGCTGTATTAAAACCTAGCTTGTCTTTGGAGGTTCTGAGTTTTTTTCTCTGCACAATCACGTAGGTTTGTAAAATAGTTCTGAAGTACCCTGGATTAATTCACAGTGCAAAGTTCCTGCACTGATGACTTTATTAAAGAAAAAACTTATCCTTACAAACATTAATTTATCCAACATTTTATACAAATTTATCCAGAAATAAATTTTAGTGCTTCGTGTTATTTACAATGAAAGTTTAGACCTGTAGTTTTGGTACCTTTTGTTTTGGATGAGCTGAGCAGATCAGGAGCCAGTCTTCAGCTGTCCTCTAGAGTAGGCAGATTTCCAGTAACATGGGCTATAAAACACCTTAGCAAGTGGATTCCTGAAAACTCTACAGAACTGTGGAAACAAAGACACGTATATTCAGTCCCTGACGCTGCATTACCTTCACGTACTACAAACAAGCTCAGCCACTGGCTGTATCAAATTACTTTAAGGTTGTACTGCACTGGGGGTATGCAAGCACTTCCACAGTGTGATCAATTATGGCTTGCTGCTGTTAGCACAGCTCCAAACAAAGTGACAAAGCCCGCTACCAGGCAGCATAGGTACTGCTGCCCTTCTCAGCAGCCTTCAAAGCTGAACTCAACTCAGCTGTAGAGGATGGGGAAGAAGGAGAGGGGCGTTCCTGTGCAGGCAGCCCACCTGCCATCCTTGGGGCACAAGGAATTGTCATCCCTAGTGCAGAGAGACCCGTTTTAGGTAGCTTGTCCAGTGCAAATCATCACCTGAAAGCCAACAGCAGCAACGAAGAAGACCTTTACCTGACCAGGAATAGCTGAGGAAAGCATCCTTGAGTTTTCTCCTTCACAAACTCCTGGATCCCCAGTACATTCTTTAACAACAGTCCCTTGGAAGCCCGGTCAATTTTTGTTAACACCATCTGCACAGATAAAGAAACGGAAGATTGAGACAGGAAAAAGAGATTATTTTGCTGCTATCCTGGAACGTCTTGCAAGGCAGACTGAAAGCTCCGGGTCTTATCTAATTGCGAAAAATTGTGTAATAGAGTTTACCAAAACACTTCCATAGCCTGCATAAAAGCTGTGCACTTTTTCACATTCCTTGATCTAAGCATTGAAAAAGGCATTCATTTACTGAATCAAGCAAAAAAGTCCTTCAAATCCCCCCAGCCATACTTAAGGCCTACGTAACTGACAATAAAGGTAGGGTAGAAGGTATTCTACTTAGGTAGGACAACTTGCAAAAGCTCAGGCAGAGGGTACACAGCTGCACAGATTGCCTTTAGCATAAAACTAACACAAGTTTTTGTTCTACCTTTTCAAGAACAAAGCATCACTTACCACATACGGAATCCCAAACTCTTCCAGCATCTCTACTGCAATATGGTCTGTCTTCTGCAGTCCTACTACACCATCAACTAATAGAAAAGTCCTCTTCAAGCTGTCAGAAATACAGGCAACATTAATCACCACCATTATATCATCCCATTGTGCTACTTCCAAATTCGTAAGCATGAACAAGTAATGTAGGATTTGGGCCACGCACGGCAACTGAGAGGTCAGCATGGAGCAGCACCTCCATCATTTTTTTCTGCACTACCCCTGAAAGCAGCCACCTCTGCTGCATTTCTCCATCCAGCCCCACGATGCTGCGTATGGGTGTTCAGCTCTCACTGCTGAATGGAGGTGCAGTTACGTTCCTTACTTCTGCCGTTTCTGCAGGTAGGCCTCCACCATCTCCACAAAGTCTTCTGGGGCCCGGTAGCCATATCCTGGCATATCCACCAGCGTAAAGTACTTCCCGACTTTGAAGAAATTCATCTTCTTTGTGTGGCCCTGGGGAGAGGATTTAAAAAAGGGAAAAGGTTAAGACAGAGGGTTAAGAAGTTGCTTTAAGCAGCGGAGCAGGAGGCGCCCTGCAAAGTATATCCATACTATACCCAGACTATACGCCCCAGAGAATGCTGCAAAAACGCTAGTGCTGCTTTAAGCTGTTTTATCCTTTCCGCAACCCCATATGGCTCTATCCTTAAAATAACTGGCTCAAAATACCTACGCTCATCTCTGTGCCCGGTGCTTCCCAAAGGGCTTAACATCACGACTGCTTGGCTTGCAAGACTTTGCTGCATGTGCCAGCCCTGGCCGAGGTGTAGAGCTGGGCACTTTTCACCTTTTCCTTTGCAAAAGCCAAGCCTGTGCTGGCTGCGAGCTGGCACGCTCCCCTGTCACCTCACGTTTCTCCAGCCCTTGCTCCCTCCACCCTTCTCGCCCGCCTTGGCAGCGGCTCCTGCCCAAGCGGAGGGCGGCAGCGCGGCACTCACCGGCGTTTTCGACACGCGGACCTCCACTGCTGGCGACAGCGCGAACAGGGCCCGGATCAGCGACGACTTGCCCACGTTGCTCCGGCCGATGAAGCACACCTGGGGCAGCGGGACAGCAGGGCGGGCGCTCAGGCTGCGCCCCGCACTCCCGGCCCCCTGGGTCCCCGTCCCCCCGGGTCCCCGTCCCCCACCTCGGGCAGGGCAGGCGGCGGGGCGTGCTCCATGCGCACGGCGGAGCTGAGGTAGCCGACGGCGTGGCCGGGCCCGGCCGCGAAGAGCCGCTCGGCGCTGCGCAGCGCGGCCAGGCCGGGCTGGAAGAGGCCGAGGGCCGCCGCCTCGGCGCCGGGCAGCAGGCAGCGGGCCAGCCCCTGCAGCGGGAACACCAGGGCCGAGCCCGAGCCCGAGCCCGAGCCCGAGCCCGAGCGCCGGCTCCGCTCCAGCCGCAGCGCCTGCGACAGGGCCGCCAGGGGCGGCGGGCGGCGGCCCGGCCCCGGTCCATGCCCCGGTCCATGTCCACGTCCCCGGCCGCGGGCCGCCCGCAGCAGCCGCATGGCGGCAGGGCACAGCACTACGTCCCCCTAACATCTGCTCCTCCTGCAGCAAGGTGGAGCTCTAATGCTTTGAGCTGGAGACAGGCCACAGCCGCTGTCTGCTGCACGCACAGCGCTAGGAAATAGAGGCGTGATTGGTATGCAGGCAGAGCACGCCTCTCTCCTGTCAGCCCCCTGATGCGAGTAAATCACAGGTGGGTACGGAGAGAAAAAGCGGAGGAACAAACATCGCAAGGACTAGTTTAGGCACACCGCTAATGCCTTATGGTGATTCAACAACCTAGCTTAATTAAACTCTGCGGTGAAGCCGGTACCAGAAAACCCACCCTGGCCAGAGATCAGCTTTGTAACCATCCTGGTAGGCAGATTTCCACATTTTTAAGCCAAAAACTTAAAAAAAAAATAAAATATAAAAATAATAATAATAAAAAAAAGCAGAGTGGGCGCTTTTAGGTATTTTTGTCCCACACAGCTCACTGCTGCTGGCATTCCCCACGGGGAGTCCCTGTGGGGCCATCCCAAAGGCTCGCAGACAGACAGAGCTGCCACGTAAAGCCTCGCTCACCTGCACACACCCCGGGTGACAGACGTGCCCTCGCTGTGCAGATGTCCCTCTCTGTGTGGCCGTGGCATTCCCAGACCTTCAGCAAGGCTGACCGTGTTCAGGTGGGAAGGAACAACCTTGTCCGAGTGGTTCGTTCTCCCCGTGGTCGCCTGCTGCCAGCTTTTTCCTCCATAGCCAGGTAGGTCTCCAGGCACCAGCTCAGGACTGCCCTTTTCAGCATACGGGAGTTTTTGTGGCCAGGGCATCCAAAGGCCATCGTGCGACATCATTCAGTGGTACTGATGGCTCGCACAGGCCACAACTCCGAGACTGCTCCGAGACTGCCCTTGTAAGAGTTGGCTCCTGCCCCTCACAGATCTATGACATGGTTGCTCAGATTGCCATGTTCTCTAGTGATCCGTCCAGAAACCATTTCAGGTGAGGATCTGGGCAAAGTCCTTGATAATTCATAAATGCAGGAAGGCTGGAAAGCAACACAGACCAACCCTAAAAGCAAAAGGGCGGGCTTCGTTCGGGACCCAGCAGCTGCTCGCTGCAGGAGCATCTCCAGGCGGGTGCCGTTGCCCGCCTCGCCCAGGAGATGGAGATGAGAGAGCAGCAGAGCGCGGCCTCTTGCAGGAGGCAGCCCTGAGGGTGAAGCGGGACCAAACTGCACCTGGCACATCAGTGATGGGGCTGGGAGGGCAGCAGGGGAGGATAAGGCCCGCTGCTGGAGGCATGGAGCCCCTTGGGGAGACGTCTTCTGAGCTGAGGAGGAGGTGGCAGCAATCTGAGGTTGAAGGACACTTAAAACCAGCTCCAGGGCTGTGCTGGAGACAGACAACAAAGCCAGAAGCTCAGAGCAGCTGCCCAGGACACGGCAGTGATGCTCTTATCACAGTATTACCACACTGTGTGGCTCCAGCTCTAAAGGCAGACGGAGTTTGGGCTTTCAGAAATGCAAAAACACCAGACACCTCCTACCTGATCTCAGTCAGATTGCTAATACACAACCTTCCCACCTGCTTCTTGCTGCCTCCACCATCTAGTGCTGAGCTATGTCACCCAGATGGATGTGGCTGAAGCTACAGTACCTCCCGTGCTGCAGGGATCTCTGTCTCAGAGAGACAAATGTGATCCTTGCGTCTCGGACCCACCTCTAAACGTGAGAAGCTTTTGTTGCACGTAAGCTCCAAACCACACAGCTGAAGCTGCATTGACCAAGATAGCTGAAATCGTCAAAGTGAGTTTCAGAAAGAAAACTGCAGCGACAGCAGCCGGCAGAGACGAGGATTTCATTATGTCACTGCTGCTGGCTTCTCTCAATATAAGAGCTGCAATCACAGGATGCCTAATTTCCTTTTTGATCTTACCCAGCTTTACCTTTGTGTTCCCAATAGGTGCTCTGCCTCTTCTCGGTTAACCTGTACCTACTACCTGGAGGGGGGCCGGGATGTTTGCCTTCCTCTAGTGATTCTCTGGATCAGTGACGCCTTGCAACCATTTGGCCAGGGAATGGAGGCCCTTCCAGGTGGGCACATTTCAGCACAGCCACAGAAATGCATAAACCAGCTGTGCCTGTTGCTGTGGGGAAAGAGTTTTGTCTCCTAGAACAAGCAAACAGGCACCACCTCATGTCAGCCTCGTGGCTTCACAGTCTGGGGAGGCTAACACTGTTCTGATTAAATTAAGTTTAGTGCATTAATTTCCTGGGAAGTTCATCTTCTATCCAGAGAAGGTACCTTTGCTGGTAGAAGACAGCAGTGTTATCACACAGAAAGATTCTACCCACCTACATTCCCTGCCTGGAGGGAAGGAGGGATTTCCAGTATCTCCTAGAGGAAAGATCTTAAGCTGTCAGGTAACTTTTTATTATTATTATTATTATTGGATAAAATCCTCACTGTCAGATCAGAACCAGGCATGAAAATCACTCAGTTTATACTTTGTGCAAGTTCTGCCATAGGTTTTCTTGCATAGTGCTACTGTGAGAAGAGAAGTGTACAGAAAGCACACATCGATACCATTTCCTCTGCGTTCACCAGTTCTCAGCACAGGAAGAAGCTCTGTGCTATGAAGAAGTGTTCTTTGCTATTTGTAGCTGCAGTCAGGAACCTTCAGGAGCCTAGGAAGAGTGGTGGCTCTGACTGCTGAGGATCACTGGCAGGGGATGATGAGGATCTCACGGCAAGCAAGATGGTGCAGGAGACCTGCATCATCCAGACACGCAAGAGCTGCCTTGGAAGAGATCTGGAAGACCATTTACACCGTCGTCCTGCTCACCATCACTGCAGTCACAGGAGCCACAGGTAGTTCTGGCGGCACTTTGGGACCAAGCAGCTATTAAGGGCTAAGGAGGAAGGGGGAATGCATCACAGTCATGTTTTCTCAATTCTTCTTTGGGGGAAGAAGTCTAGGGGAAAGAATCTTTAGAAAGCGCTGAAGGGCCTTTTATGATGCAGAAGCAATAACCTGCAAGAGTTTAAGATTTAATGGGAAGGTTCGTTCTTCTTCACAAACTCTGCTAAATACTTTAAAAAGATAAAGCCCAAAGGCAATGGGATCTGAAAATACAGCAATAACCTTTCTCCTCCCTACCCTACATTAACTATGAAAATTCACGTTTGTTTTTATTGGGATCAAGTAAGACAGGTGGTTATGGGGCAGAGATCATGAGTCGATTAGGGATCTCTTCATCTGACAGAAAGCAGGTGTGTGTTTTATTTCCAGTTAAAAGTCACACTGACTCTTCTACTGTTCCATTTGACGGCACCAGAACCAGGCAAATTGGTTCATATAAACAGGACAGAATTTGCCATTTGTGCTTGACCTTATTAGGAGGGCTGCTCATATCCAGCAAAAAAGTAGAGTCAGTGTCTTCAGTCATTTTTCTCCTGTATCGGGCAGTGATGTAGAGAGAAAAGCAACCAGAGATCTTCCCGTACAGGTGGGCTCTGCAGCTCAGCCAGGCTCTGCTTCCCAGTCATGTTGTTTATCTAGTGCTTTAAGGAGGAGAACTCTGCAGAAGAAAAGAGTAAAACCAAGGACCAACT
This sequence comes from Aythya ferina, assembly GCF_964211825.1. Classification (NCBI taxonomy): domain Eukaryota; kingdom Metazoa; phylum Chordata; class Aves; order Anseriformes; family Anatidae; genus Aythya; species Aythya ferina. Next base: position 119,331,719 of record NC_140296.1, on the reverse strand, counting down.
TTTGCAAACACAGCCATGAATTTGGCTATTTCTTTCTGTCTAAAAAAGGAGACATGCAGCTCTTGGGCTGGCACAGACAGGACCTCCCTCTGGAGTGTAACAGAGCTGACATTTCCCTCCGAAGCACAGGCCAGAACTCCAAGGCTGTGAGTGACATCCTTGGGCACCTTTTCACGCATCCTTCTCCTGCTTTGTCTCCTCCAGGAAACAGAATGGCAGCACAAGCGGGTCACAGCGCTGTGATGACCTGCCCTCACAGAACAAGAGCAACTATGGTGACGTGGAAAATAAGCCCCAAGATAGGAGGCCCTTGCACCTTGGGATTCAGGGCTGATCACAACCTGGTGAACAGAACAAACTGCAGTGACAGCGTGAAAAGTGAATTCAAACCAGAACAGTTTTATGCCCTTGAGATACGGCAAGTGGGAATGGCTGATGAAGGAAATTACAGCTGCGAACTGGTAAATCAGGAAGGGAATTTCCACGAGATGTACCAGCTGACCGTGCTAGGTAAGGGACTCCTTCCTCATTTCTCTTTTCTCCAAAGGACCACCTCCAGCCCCAGACAGACAAAGCTCCTCTCCTCCCGCACAGGAAGAAGCGTGCACTGAGAAGAGGAGCTTTCTCAGTGGCACGAATGGTCACGCAGTCATTTAGTAGCTCTGTTTCTTCCCTCTCCTCATTTGCCAAAACTCCCTTCTGCTGCCCCTTTCTCCCCCACAGAGTTACAAGTGATGGGTGTGAAGCAAGCCTCAGTACACTACAGGAGTCTGCATGTGCATCTTGTTTTCCTCTAGTCACTCACTAACATGCTACTTTAATATGACAAAAACACAGCAGGGCAACACTTCCAAGTACTGAGCTATTCGATCAAACACGGGATGTTACCCAGACAGGAGGAACAGCCCCAAGTCCTCCTATCCTGGCATTCAAATCCATTTTAAGCCACATGCATGAAGGCTGGTTGGGACAAAAGTCTGATTCAGCCCTGTATTCTGGGCAATTCCCCACCTCCACGTCCTGAGGCCCTCCACGCCTTCTCTAATGGTACATGGCTGTGGTAACTCACCTCAGTGTGGGAGAGGTGTCCAAAATGAGAAAGAAAAAAAAAAAAAAGATAAATCTTTGTCCTTGTCACTTTGGCACACATTGCTGTGATGGGATGGCACCTCCAACCTGACTCTCCTCTTCTCATGATGTTCCTTTTGGGTAAAGAATAAGAACAGCCTCTGCCAACTGCAGCAACCCACACGTCTCCCCTTCCTGATGTTTTTCAGTGCCCCCAAGGCTGTCCCTGTACTGCGAGAACCACAGCAACCCCGTGTGCGAGGCAGCGGCGGGGAGGCCGGCTGCTGAGATCTCATGGGTCCCAGAGAACAGCTCCACGACTGAAATAGACAGCCACGACAACGGGACAGTGACCGTGCTCAGCAGGTTCACAGCACACAGCACCAACAGGAAGACTGTAACCTGCAAGGTGTACCACGCAACTCTGAATGAGACCATGTCCACATACTGCTCCTCACGTAAGCTCCCCCTTGTGTGTTCAGCATTCAAAATCCTGCCTTGCCTTCTGTTCAAGCACTATGACAGGCATCAGTGACCCTAGGAAGATTGCAGCAGGAGCCATGCAGCTGAGCTGAAGTTTCTGGGGAGAAATTTGTTGGGGTCAGGGAAAGATAAACAAAAATGCTGTGAGAATTGAAAAGTGCTCTGTGAAATTTTAGTCAGGAAGATAGATTTCCGTAGTCTTCCCTCCCACAGATAGGGCTGTGAGAAGACAGGATTATTTAGACGTACACAAAAGAGTGTTGTCTAGAAGGTATGATCCTGAAAGGGGCACACGGTAAATGATCTGTGAAATGTACCTAAAAGAACTGTTTCTTTTCAGACAGCGTCACATGGTTTCTTCACCATGTCATGATCCTTGGTTGTCTGCTGAGCCTCATTTTCCTTTTTGCTTTTTTTCACCTCTACGTATTCTGTGATAACAGGTATGTGCAAGACCTAGTACACACAAAACCCCTCTGGCCAGTCCTAGGGAGGTTTAGAAGGGCTTCTGGTACTCCAGGTCATGTGCAGTCACCTCAGGCTTTCACAAGCAAGCTAGTTCAGTTTGCACAGCTGGTCTTAGAGGCCATTCATGTGGTGTTATAGATCTGCTGCCATAGTTCTTCCAGCAGCAGAAACACAACGGGAATGGGTAGTTTTATCTGTCTGGTTGATGGATCTGAACATGGATTGCCAGGCTATGAAGAATAAGAGGCAGCAAATTGCCTTTCTGAGGTTGGAGCCAGACTTCTGGATGATCTTGTCTTACTCAAATGAAACTATGGAAGGCGGGGGCAGTGAAGTGCAGGAAGTACGAAGGTGAGATCTCAAATAAAAAGCCTTCTGTTCCTGAGATCCCTATCAAAATAAGGGGGAGGAATTCTGTTTTAATGTTCCTAGAGCCCAAAACTGTATTCACGAGAGAGACTGGTCCTCATACTTACAGTATTGATGTCTTGTTTCCTAGGACAATGAGGAAGCAGTAAAGGCCAAGGCACATTCCATCTGCAGAGCTGTGTCTGGGGCTATTTGTAACGCAGCACCTGAGGAGAGATGAAAGAAACTCTCAATCAGCACTGCGAGATGCAGCAGGGACTCACCAGTGCCAAAGCACTCAGGAAGAAGAAACAAGCATCCACAGTGCAGCCAGTGTAACTGCACCGAAACATGGCATGCAGGGCAGACCATACCTGACCTTTGTCAGCTTTTTTATACCATTTCTCTAGTGCAACTGCAGACGTTATCACCCAGACAACAAGCTGATACTTAAAAAATATGTATAATTTTTTAAAAAATAAAACCAAATCTAACATGCATGCACTAAGAAATTAATTTGCCTTGTATGAAAACAAGTCACTCTGTTTTAAATAGATTATATCCTAGTATTTAAGTAGCCTATCTTATTGGTTAAGATAAATCAGAAGAAGTTTTCTTGCATACTAATGAGAAGTAGCTTTCCAAGTAGAATAGAAGGTATTTTGAGCAAGTTTGCTGATGACACCAAACTTGGAGGAGTTGTGGACTCGAATGAGGGTGGAAAGGCCTTGCAGAGGGATCTGGACAGGTTGGAGAGCTGGGCGATCACCAACCGCATGAAGTTCAATAAGAGCAAGTGCCGGGTCCTGCACCTGGGACGGGGAAACCCTGGCTGCATGTACAGACTGGGCGATGAGACGCTGGAGAGCAGCCTAGAAGAGAGGGATCTGGGGGTCGTGGTAGACAGCAAGTTGAATATGAGCCAGCAGTGTGCCCTGGCAGCCAGGAGGGCCAACCGTGTCCTGGGGTGCATCAAGCACGGCATCGCTAGTAGGTCAAGGGAGGTGATTGTCCCGCTCTACTCTGCGCTGGTGCGGCCTCACCTCGAGTACTGTGTGCAGTTCTGGGCACCACAGTATAAAAAGGACATGAAACTGTTGGAAAGTGTCCAGAGGAGGGCTACGAAGATGGTGAAAGGCCTGGAGGGGAAGACGTACGAAGAACGGCTGAGGTCACTGGGCCTGTTCAGCCTGGAGAAGAGGAGGCTGAGGGGAGACCTCATCACAGTCTACAACTTCCTCGTAAGGGGGTGTCGAGAGGCAGGAGACCTTTTCTCCATTAACACCAGTGACAGGACCCGCGGGAACGGGGTTAAGCTGAGGCAGGGGAAATTTAGGCTTGACGTCAGGAGGGGGTTCTTCACAGAGAGGGTGGTTGCACACTGGAACAGGCTCCCCAGGGAAGTGGTCACTGCACCGAGCCTGTCTGAATTTAAGAAGAGATTGGACTGTGCACTTAGGCACATGGTCTGAACTTTTGGGTAGACCTGTGCGGTGTCAAGAGTTGGACTTGATGATCCTTAAGGGTCCCTTCCAACTCAGGATATTCTATGATTCTAAGTATGGTTACGCAGCACTGAAGCTAAATTTGAGCAGCGTTCTCATTTTCCCTATATGAGTTTTAAAGATGCATCACTAAGAGCTATAAATAAATTAAAAAAAAAAAAAAATTGATCTTGAGCAGTTATGCCACCTGGAAGATGGCATAACTGAAGATATTACAATCCTGAGATCTAAGCCTCACACTTGCACGTACCTCTTTGCATAATCTAGAGAGCTGTAGGCCACGCAACACAGCTCTTTAATAACCAGTTTCTTTAAACACATCTTAGTGGCCCTAACGCAAGCAAGTCCTTGAGCATAATCTTCCAGTTGATGACAGGCTGCCACTTCTAAGCCTCTAAACATAACCGTGCCTGTTCATCATTTCTGAACTTCTATTTCAGGTAGAGCTGAGTATTACTCTGCACCTGAAATTTCAAAGAAGCAGCAGGTATTTCACACCCACCTCATTTCTCCAGACTCAGCAGAAATCCAGGTCTCATCAGCATCACTGTAAAGAAGACCCTGTTCCAAACTAATACACCTGGAGACCTTTTCCATCTGCCAGCTGTTAGGCCTCTCTATCCTCTTTACAACTCTTCTGATCCCACATGATGTTAATTACACCCCCCCTGCCCACCCCCCACATCAACAGCTATTCAAGCATTTGTTTGTTTGGAGTATCAATTACACAGATCTCTAGCTCTCAGCCAGCAAGTTGTGCTTAAAACTGGAGCATTAATATATTACAGAGAAAGTAAAACACAGAAACTAAGTTATTAAACTCCCCTGGACCTTGGAGGCTCTTCAGGAGAGTGGCTTTTCTCCACAAATGACCACAAACCTCTGGTGCTTTGAGGGCATTGATGAAGTTCAACCAGATTTACTAGGTTTGTTCTAGCACCTTGTGTACGAACACTAGGCTTAAGGCTGACAAAACAGGGTGATTGCCAGCACCCCCTGGGCAGAATAGCAGCTGACTGGGCTGAGCTTGAACTTAGGTAGTGGGAAGAGAAGGCAGAGAACAGGGAACTCCACGGCTTTCAGAAATCTGGAAGATGATCTTGATCTGTGTTCTTCATTCACAGCTTCTGTGCATGACTGACCACTTCTCAAGCTTTGCGAGCCTTATTTCATATCTGAGCCAGCACCAAAACCTCATATAAACTTCAGTGATAAGAAGAGCAAGCTTGTAAGTCTCAGCACATGGAGAACAGTCATCTAGCTTTATAGAGAACACAAAATGCTGTGTCACCACACACTTTGTGCAGCTTTTCTAGCAGCATGGCCATCTGACAGTCCCTGGCCTCCCTTAGGCATCAGGCCTGCCAATTATATTTAGATATTAAGAGTCTCAAGATGGTTTATGCTTATTCTTGTCTATTAATAGTCTTGCTCATAACCTGATAACGTGGAAGATGTCTTGTTTCCTCTCTGAGTAGCAAGCCAGCTTGGCTCCCACTTCGTAGCTGAACAGCTAATTTACACACCACTACCCTGCTTCTCCTCACGCTCTTCACGCGTGGCCAACAGACTCCTATAAATGGCTGTTTTGGTGTGTTTCTGGCCATGACACTGTACAAACTCAGAGTGATTCTGCTGGCAGAACACAGTGAAACTGCTCCTTTCACTCACTGATGTGGCCCTGTTGTGCCCGTGTGCTGCTACACACAGCTGCTTGGTGACAGAGCTTCAAACGCTGCACAGCTGGCACACGATGCAAATGAACTCGGAGATGAGAGCTAGACGAAGAAACGCTTGGGATGGCTGAGTTACTGCTAGTTCTTTGTGGTGACTGAACTGCCTTATCAAAGGCCAGCAGAAAACCACACCGACTTTAGTAGATATTTGTAGTTATCCTGGCGAGTTGGTTTCCACAGCGCACATCAACTGACTGACTGCATGCACATCACACTCGGCTAAGTCGCATCTCTGCAGCAGCTGAGCAAGCTCCAAGCACCCATATGTACAAACCTGCCCACAAGCACACAGCTTCTCCACCTCTGCATTTTATGTTGAGACTATCTGCAAAGCTGCAACTCTGCTTGACTCTTACTAAGTATATTACAGACAAAGAGAGTATGCAGAGATCTCTTTCTTTCCTCTCTTTGCAAACCGTAGGCAGGCAAAATTTCAGAGATGCCAAAGGCAAGCCCTAAGTTAACAATAGCCCACCAGTGTCAGTAGTACTCAGGACATGTATCTGAGACTTGCTGTACCTCTTGTCTGGGGCTAACCTACTGTACTTCCCTTCCTGTTCTCCAGACTGCTCAGGACTCTAGCCAGAAAGAAAAATCATTTCCATTCTCTGTCACCATTTCCATTCAAATGGCTCAGGGTCCTTCTATCCTCCTTTAGGGGTTAAAGAGATCAAACTCGCACAGCAGAGCCCACAGGATTTTGTGACCAGCCTTGCCCCTATTCCTTGGTCAATTTACTCTCAAAGCCATCACAAATCCTTCTGCAGGACAGAGGATAAAGCAACCTAGGCTTTCTACAGTCTGAGTTTCAGCCCAGTCTCCTGGGCAACTACAGGAGCAACCGAGAATGCTTCTTCCTTTCCCTCACTGGACGCCCCATCCTCTCATCGGTGTGTTCACTGCATAAAGAGCTTTGGCAGGAAGAGATTGCTTGCCTTTTTCTTTCTTTAGCTATCATTGGGGTATTTTAATATACCAGTTTTAAGCTATTCTTCCCCCCCTCAAAAAACAAGCAAACAAAAAAACAAAGGAGGAAAAACTTCTAACAAACTCAGACTGCATCAATTTTTCTCCCCCACCTCCACCCCTAAGTAAGAACTGACTTCTCTAAGTTTCAGTCCTTCCCCATCATGTTCGCACAACTGAGAGACCACAGAGTCTTATTATTTGTTGCTTGGTGAGCTTGCCCCAGAGTGTTACATAAACCCCCTCTCACATCCTGTTCTTTTGCGGAATTCACTCAGAGCTCTCCAGCATCGCCAGCTGCATCTCTTCCACATTACTAGTCACAAATCCCTAGCACAATTCTCCTCATATCCCCCCAGTGCTGTCTGAGCACAGCAAACAGGAACACAGACACTGAAAGACGTTCTCACTTCCACAGAGCGTTTCTGAAGCTCGGCACAAGCATACACACCCACGTCATTCCCCTGACAAGCTCTCACACCGACCTGTAGAGTACTCTGCTTTTCTTCTACCTGCTATGATTTGTACAGCTGGAAAAAGCAAGATAAAATGAACAGGAGAGTGTGATTCTCACAGTGACTTCCCATTCAATGTATAAACATGTGAACAAATACGCAGAAAACGGCACGTGTGTTTCTCATTGCTGGTAGTGTAAGACTGGGTTACTTCAGAAAATCTTATGAAGCGTTTGCATCCCTGCTTCTGTCTCCCAGATCTGCGTAGAAGTAACCTGGGTGCGAGAATGACCAAACTGACAGAACACTGGGAAAAACAGTCCTCTCCTTCTGGGTGTTTTTGGGGTGGCTGCCAAAACTCCTCACTTTAAGCCAAGAGGGTGACTCAAAAGGAAAAAGGTACTAAGGGAGCCAGAGCTAGAGATTAAAGCATGAGACATCCCTGCTCCCTCTTTTGATCTAGGGTTTGTAGTATTGGCAGGATACGTACAAAACATGGTTGCTCCTTGGTTGTGTGCCATAAATGTCCCATCACTGAAACTGGTACCAGTTTATGCAGCTCCTCAATGAGCAGTCGGGCAACTTGGTAGGTAAAAACGAGTCAGCGTTGAGGTCTGATCTACCCCAAGACTGCCATAAGGGAGGAAGCAGCACGGCAGGGGAAAGGACTGGCCCGGGAGGCAGCAGGGCAGGTGAAGGCATCTGCTTAAACAGCAGCGGCTGCTTAGTCCTCTCAAACGCCGGTGGTGCTCCAGCACAAGGGAGTTGTGTTCTAGTTAGAGGCAATATCTCTACAGCGGTAAAGAAACTGCAAAGCAGACTGCAAGGAAAGACATGGCCACTCATTTTAAGGAGCTCTTCTGGTGTCTAGAGATGAATAAACAGGCATTTCTACTTAACCCTGCTAGTCAGTCTCCCCCATTCTGGCACAGCTGCCTTCTCCAAAAGCGGTTTTGAAAGCTCTGTCACTACTTTTCTGTCTTTGGACACGTTCAGGCACTGGCAGAAGATCGCACTGTAAAGAAAAGGTATCAGATTATTATTTTTTGGGGGGAATAAGCCCGGGTCATGCCTGGACAGTGATAACACCCTGTCATTACTAGAGGAAAAACATTTCCTCCAGTTCCGTAACATCTAATGCAAAATTTATCTTCACCCAGCTGCGTGAGAAGGGTGGACAAACAGAAGTCACAGTCACTATATCTATTTCCACACGCCTTCCTAGACTGCCAGCACAGGAAGCTTGGTGCTGTGAAGAGGGATCTCCAGCTCCAAGAAGCAGACCATTTGGGAGCAGGCAGTTCAGGGTGATCTGGCACAGCAAACAGCGATGCCGACTCCTGAGAGCACAGCAACAAGGTCTTCCTACTCAGCTGAACGACTCATCCACTTGAACCATGAGAGAAAATTTGGCATAAATTTTGTTGGAAACTTGCCTGAGCCTTCCCACTGCTTGCTATTGGAGCAACAACCATGGCAGACTGCCTTCAGGAGCAAGCAGCTGTTGATGCTGGAGGTCAGGAGAATGTGCACCAGTTGTTCCTTAGCTTGGTCGCACCCATGGCTAAATAGCATGTTCACATCAGGAACAGGGTATTGATCTACAGCTGGATAGAAACAGGACAGAAGAAAGTTCACTGCAGGAACTGCAATATAAATACAGTACCTTGTGTTCCCCCCTAGTGGGGGGTCTTTCAGAAAAATGGGACCAAAAAAGCGTACTCCCCAGGTTTTCCTGTCATGAGGCCACACAGCAAACTCTCAGCTGAGAAAGCATCCAAATGGCCTTTCCTGGTTTGCTGCTGGACAGAGAGGGAGGAAGATAGTGAGCTTTGGTGGGTTTTGAGCGGCTAGGGGTTGATGTGTGGGAGAAAGTTGGCAGGGAACAGCATAGAAGATGTTTAGCTTTTGACAGGAAAAACAAATCCCTATCTAGAGGTTCCAAACTATCCAGCAACACATGCCAGTGGCTTTCACTGGGCTTTTTGTTGGTTGATATAAGCTGGTATTTCCCCTGGGTTCAGGCTCTCTTCAAAACACTGCAGACAGATTTTTTTTAGAGAAAATCCTTTGATGAAAGCTTGCTATTGAACCTACTCAGAGGACCATGCATCAAAGCAGGCGTCTTTCTGACATGTAAGGCTGAGTACAGGAGGTTGTCTTGGAGTAGACAGCAAGTCCAACTGGCTGCCTGGCCAATCAAGACACAGGCAAAGGCATAGCCACCAACGTCCCTTCATGAGGTGTACCAGAACTGGACACCATCCAGAAGGAAAAACACTTTCTGGGTTAGGAAAACAAACACATTAAGTAAAGACAATTGTGTTGCTATCTTCCTTAAAGTGCTTAAAACAGCACTTGCCATCATGATTGCCAGACAACATCACAGAAGAAAACCACTGAACCCCACATATCTAGCAGTTAGATTGCTCCTGTGTTTGGAGGGGAATAGCTAATAAGAAACTGTGCATGCACTGTGGTTTCCACAGCTATGCTTAGACATCTGTTGTAATGCTCCATCCATGCACAAAAAGCTCAGGGCACCAGATAAAGCACATGTTTGCCACTGCAAATCCATTCAGAGTTAAACTGAAGGAAAAACAAAAACACAAACAGAAAACAATGCAGAAGAGTTTGGAAAAGAATTATGTACCAAAGACAGAGCTGGGAATATATTTATGATGGTTGTTGAATTTCTGAATACTTCGGTTTGTTTCAGCCAATGAAGCCTCAGAATTAAACATTTAGATTCAACGTGTAGAAAACCAAGTCTTGACTGATGTCTAACAACAACCAAAAAAGATGCACAGGAAATCCTCACAATGAATCAAGTGCTGTTTTGGCTCAGTGAAAACTCTCATTCCACCCTAAAAGTTAAGTGTTACTACTTGCTTGACGTGTAAGATGGAGATTAAAGAGCAGATAGTCTATTTTGGAACTGTTACATTGGTTTTACAGAAAAAAAAGCACATGAGAAAGTATATTATAAATTACATTAGCATATCATACATCATAAAGTGTATCTCATGCACCGAGATGTGAAAAAAAAAAAAGATTAAAAAAATACCTGGAGGTATATCAAGGAGTGTATTCACGTGGGAATGTACGAATAAAATAGCATTGTCATAGCAGTCCACATCTGAACGAGAGCAGTAACACCTTGAGGATGAGACTTTGGAGGCAAACACCAGTCAGGTATTAGAGTTGCCTGCACATGGTCCTGAACCCTCAGCCAAAAAGCTGGAGCTGAAGAGAAACATGGATTTTGCCATAGATCCCCCTGTAGTAGGGGTAGGAGACATTATCCTTCATGACAGAAGAGACTAAACCTATCTTCTTCAGAGAGATCCAGTAGGAACAGTCTTCCCCATAAGAGCAGGTCTGTTGGCAAACATTACTACTAGAGCAAGCTTTAGTCTTAGGGTAAGACTAAAGGGAAAATAAATCTGTACCTATTTTCCTGTTAGAATTTGTTTGGCTATGATTTCCAGCCATTAATGGAAAGCACACATTTCTCACAAAAGTCTCCTTTAGCACCTAGTATTTCATCTTGAATGGCTTTGATAGGTTATAAATAATCAAATCTTTGTCAAAAGAACTGGTTTTCAGACATGAACTTTTCAACAGAGAGAAAGAATTAAGCCAGTGCCAAGCCATGAGGGAATTAGGAATGAGGTGAAGAGAGGCACCTTTTATTCATAAATGGACCTTCAAAATTTCAGCACTAAACTTTTTCTAACAAGTTGCACTTCCACTAGGGAGAACGCCGTTATTCTCACTCACACTAACAGAAGTTTTTCTTCAATTAGCTCAGTTTCTGAGATGGGTTGAGTTGGAAGCAGTTGTCAGGGGAAGAAAAGTTCTGTGTCCCACAGCTCTTCTGGTCTCCACAAAAACTTGCTGTCTTTAGCACCAGAAAATCCCTCGTTAAACTTGTACAACTTAAGACTAACCATAAACATGGATTTCTGTTTTGTACACTTGGGCACAGTTACTTGAGCCATCAAATCATTTCAATCTTATGGAGCAGGAAAAACATGCAAATCAACCATAGGCATAAGAAAGGACTTCATTTCAAACGTCTCTTATGGTTCCGTTACTGTTTCACGATAAGGAATCTATATTGCTGAAAGCCACAGGAGGTCTAGACACAGAAAACCACTCTGACCCAACTCATGTTTGTTCTCACGCTAGCGAGCAAGGTGCCACAGTAAAACAAGCTGGTTACAATGGAAGACGCTCAGCTGACCTGAATGAGGGGAGCTTTGCATGCACTTGTCAGGACATACCTCACCAACAGGCACACTTACGTCTCATTCGACTTTATGAGACCAAGCAAGACTCTACAGCCAGGTATCACTGCTAGGTCAGGTCAAAATTTCCTAAGTGCCACAGAAAAGTTGCTCTGAGCACTCTCCACCACTTCCTGCCAGGCTTTATTGAAGCAGTAACCATACTGTACTTTTGCAGGAGTCCAGCCAGGGCACAACAGAAAAGAAAGAGTTAACATCTCATTTAACAATTTCTTTCTACATACCCAGCCGCATGTTTCACTCCCCTCAGGGCTAACCAGGCTCAGCATTGCACTCTGGATACCACAGGATCAGGTATCCCCACAGCTTGCAGGTAACTCACACTTGAACTGATTTTGGAGGAGAAAAAAGAGCAGAATCCAGAGCAGCAGATGCCACTCTGAGTTCCAAAGTGCCTCTATGTCAAGCAAGTAAAAACAAACAAACAACCCTACAAAGCTATCACCAGCACTTCTAAGGAAGCTGTTCCCCCCCCCCCCCCCCCCAGTTTCTTCTCTCCTACAGACCCAATTCATCTCAGCTGTCATCCATGCAAGCAACTGCCCAGCCACAGCTGGGCAAAATAATGACACCCGCCATTAATTGCTTCTGGATAGCCTTCCCCTTTGGTCTGTGTTCATGTCACATTGTTAGGAATTACAGACTGTAAAATAATGCTCATATGCTACATTTGTAGATTGGTTGGGCCTTTTCTTACATCTTCCATTTGCTTAGTTTTCAATACCTCTAATAATGTGTTTTAAACATGATTTTCATGTTTGTTTGTTTTGCCTTTTTTCTGTTTGCATTACTTCTTGGTGTAATATATTTATGCTAATGCTATAAAGCGAGCAATAAGTAGGAAGAGCTTTTTGTGAGAAAACCAACCATTACTTCTAACTTTCCATTACCAAAACAAACTGAGATCACTAAGTTTCAAGTCTTCCTCTGCCACACATGCTTAGTTGCAAAACAGCAAATCTGTGACCACACAGTCTTTATTTTTTACTCAGTGTATCTGTCCATCAGAAGATTATGAAAAATCCACCTACATCTTCTCAGCATGTGAGCTCCCCCGTAACCTCCGTTCTACCTATCTCAAGTTAGCAATACCTTGCTATGTAAGCACCTCTTCATCTTCCATGTGTTTACTCACACAACAGACCTTTGAATATGTATGTGCTTATAGCTAGGAAATTACAAGCAGCTACCTGCTCAACAGCAAACAGGAAGTCTGAAGTCTGGAACAAAGCTGAGCTGAGGTTATGCTACAGACACCGTGGCACCTTAGTCCCTAGGCCTCTTCTTTCATGCAATATGACTACTGGAAGGGCATGAAATGGCTTAGGGACATTCTGCTAAGTGAGACTTATTACTTTGGAAAAGGATTACATAAAAAGAAGAGGCAAAATAGAATTTAATCATTTATCAAAAAGTGAACGTCCTGAAATGAACCTCCTGAAACCATCCTGAGTAGTAGGCAAAGCCTTTTACATGGAACTAACTATGTTGTTGTGTTTGTTTGTCTATGTTGTTGCTGTTTTTATTATTTTTATACAAGTAATCGTTAGCACAAGTGCTGTGCAGAAGGATGTGTGGGCGCCTGTAAGCAGGAATGATATGGTCAGCCCTTAAGAATGCGTGACGGTTCCGTTATAAGAATGTTTCCTACAGTTTATTATATTGCTAAACGTTTATGCTGTATTATCTGTGGTAGATGTCTGCCTCAGTATGGTATTTGATTTTACTCCTTTACTTTTTAGCTTAGGTCAATAACCTCCAAGAACAATAACCTCCACAAAAGTGTGGACAGGCTTTTATTTGAAAAAGCTGTAGCAGCGATGTATTTTAGATCAGGGGGTAAATACATGTCAGCATTTACCTTTCTGTTAATGACATGCTGTGCTGAGTCCCACAAAGGCCTGGTCCAAATTAATCACGGGACAAGACTTTATAAATGTACACTTCATACGTGCACTGCTCTATTCACTGAACCTTTCATCCCAAATGAACATGCAGGAGTTCCAGAGGCCGAAAGCACAGGTACAGCCCAGTGCTGCTGCACATCTTTATTCACAAAAATGTGAGTGCAAGCCCAGACCCTGAAGTCCCTGCAAAGGGCAATTATATTTTGAAACAGAAGTATTTCTAAAGATAGATGAATGTATCTGCATAAATTCAAATTCAAAATAATTCTAATCTTATGGGTATAAACAGAATAAAAAAGAGCTGGGCCTGCCATTTCAGAAAAGGGAAATGGAGTGAGTGTAACACAGCTCATTGTAAATCTGGACAGAGAGGAACAGTTGTTGTATTTAAATCGGGGATTTAAGATTGCTAGAGTTATCATGACAGGAAAACACAGTAATTTTCTGGGGTTCAGAGGAAAAGTCCAGCAGAAGAGAAATGGCCTAAGAAAGAACCTTATAACCATGACCAATCCAAATTCAAACAACTGCTGAGGAGGGACAAGGAAACTGAGAGTGATAGACAAGTCACTTTAGTCTCTGTTCTCTGTGAAGTCTAGAAGAAAGAGCTTGGTTTAGAAACCTGTCTGAAAAATCTCTTTGTACTTCATGCTACACTGAGAGATAAAACTGTACACCAGGAAGATCAGAAGGGTGAAGCACTGGGAAAACCAAGCCTGACTTTTGGCTGCCCTGTGTGGGTGAATAGCTGTCCTCTGTGGGACCTGAATCCTTGGGTTCCATTTACAGAAACAGTCCAGGTACAGAGATGGCTCAGAAAATGGGCCAAAGACAGCAGAGCCAGTTACTGAAGAAAGAAGTCCTGGACCAGCCTTTCTGCTTTTCAGCTCTAGCTGTATCAACACCACTATGTAGCAGACATAGCTACCACCAGGTTCAGCGCTGGAATTACCTGCATACAAAGTAGAAAAAACTCCATTTTCGTAAGTATGTAATATTTCTTTCAGTGTCTGGGAGGCCTTATATCAATCACAGTAAGTCCTTCCAGAAGGGAGAAACTGTTAAGAAGTATTCTAAAGAGAAATTCGTTATTCATTCATCTGGGACATAAGTAAGCTATTCTTTGGGAACAAGCAGATACTATGGGTATGGGAACAGTTAGAGCATGGAGAGGTTTCTTTCACTTGTATTCTGTTGTACACCATTGAGACATGTGAAGTTGCAAACAGTGTTGAGAATTTCCACAGAAACTGTTACATGGCTGCTCTGGATAAAAACATTTGTTTTGTTCTCTTTGCCCAGCATAGTCATGTGCTCTGACATACCAAGCTCTTACCCTCTAACAGGCAGGAGAATGATCATTGTCCATGACCATGACCAGCAAGACGTGGAGGCTGAAAGAAACCTGTTATGGTCTGACTTTGAAGGTTCTGCTATTCTCTGTCCTCCAAATATTTTCTCATGCTCTCTTTCCCTCACAGCCAAGCTCTTGTCAGCAGTTTAGCTGGAGAACATAGGTACGGGTCAGATTTCAACCTGATAAGTCAGTAATTTTGACCATAATTTTTGAACAGACAAAAGCCATGTCCATGTTTTTGGTTTTGTTTTTTATTTTTCTTTGTGAAGAAAAATAAGTTAAACCTACTGAGAGGTACCATCTAGACATACAAGTTTATCTGTGTGTGTCTCTGTAGGCAGTACAGTTTCTACATGGTCTATATACAAAGCAAAAATGTGGTGTAAATAAAGCCACCAGACCTAAAAAACTTTTTCCTTTTGTGCTGAAAAGTGAGAAGCAGCACAATAAGCACTTCACATGACTAAACTGGTGTTGATATTAGTTCTTGTGGTAATATAACTGCATAACTGAAAGCCACAAAGAATTCAGCAGCAGAAAGCTACACTAGCCTGAATATATATTTAAATTATCATGAAAATCAAGTTCATGCCATCAAAGTGATCCTGCTGCAGTTGAAACGTGCTCGGTTATTACAGATCCTTTTTTTTTTTTTTCATCAGAACAACCTGAGCTCACATTCAGTCACACAGTGGATGCACACCTAGCATTGCTCATGCACAGGGGGAGCCACTCCCTGGTCACAAAAGCAGGTTATGCTTCAAGACCTACTGAGGCCTCTCTGAGACAAGTTACAAACCTAGGGCTCTGGGGGTACAAAGGGTGTAGTGCATATTTTGTGGATATCATTCTTCAGCATCCTCACTCATGAGACTGTGGACCTTGCCATGGTTTCAGATATTATCAGAGAAATATATTTTACTTGCAGAGAGATACTTTGTCAGCAACTTCCTCTGAGTACCAGCCATATTTGGTTTTTAGCCACTAGTGTTTTTTATCTTCATTCTATTTGCTACTTAGGTTTCTCCAAACTGGTTAAATGTTGTCTAGACAAGCTGTAAGAGAAATAAATAGCAGACTTTTCCCTGAGAGATCCAGAAATTGCCTTCAGTTTTCCCCTACCAAAAATGTCCAGTCGACAAGTTTCAAGACTTATGTGAACACAAATAGATTTACGTAGGAAACAACAAACACCTGACTACAGACTCATTATTACTACTCTAACCATCAGTACTTGCCAGCTTGTCCCAGGCTGAGCACGTCTGTGCTGGAAAAAGCATCAGCAATGCAAATGAAAAACAGGCTTATATTGTTAGCACTTTGCAGAAAGCTTGGGGAGGTGCTGGTAAAATTTGAGCTTTTTCAGTGCTAAATGGAGAACTTGTCTCTTCCACTAGCTCAGAACAATAATTCTCTTTGATAGGAAAGATACCAGAAAAGACTCCTACCCCATCTGCTGTGGTGGTTATCAGCCGCAGGTCAGCTCTGTGAGGAAAGGCAGAACCAAGAAGGCACAGGAAGCCCAGCTCCTTAAAAAGGCAGGGGGTGGAAGCTCTCCAGCTTCAAGGATCTGGTCCACCAGAAGCGTGGGGAGTCACAGCACAGAAGTGAAGAGGGAGCAGTTACTCTGCTGAAAATGTACTGACACAAACCACAGTGAACAGAAAACCCGAGACACAGAGGCAAGAGCGGGCTCAAACATTGCTGCAAAAACTGCTCGTGCCTCGTGTGAAGAAACCACGTGTGCAAAGGGATAGATCGGACTGTTCTTTGGAAAACAGTGCTTGTACATGCCAGGGCCAGGGCTCTGTGCCCAGGCTGTTTCTTTCTAACTTTGCCATGGTCTTGGCCAGACACCAGATTACATCAGAGAACAGGTCAGAATCCCAGGTGTTCAAATGAGGCATCAAGATGTAGGAAGGGAAGCAGAAATTGTGGAGGACAGCAGAAGAAGAGTCACATTTCTTTCTAAAATGACATAGGTGAAATGCCTGTTCTGATTCTCATGGGAATATGTGTTGCATTAACCCAATATATTGATAGTAGTCACAATGCAGAACTGCTCTTCCAAAGCCAAATGTGCTCCAGGATAATTGGATGGTATGACAGGAAAAGCTGGCCAGAGACCCACATCCTCTGGAATTTGGCCATCCTCTTGCTGACATTAACATAACAAACTTTCAGGAAGGAGAAAAACAGTATGAAAAATAAGTATCAAACTTACAAAACTTATGAACAAAATATCAAACTTTGCAAATATACAATTTTTCTGTAAGTGCCTGAAAAGTGGCTCTAGGGATTGCATCCTTTTGGAATATCTCTTCTGTTCAGTGCTGAATATATTATAAGTTTTTCTGAATATGATATTTATACACAAATAGATGACATCGCTCACCAATGGTTCCTGCTCCCAGCACAGCTGTATGGGAGCTCTAAGATCTCATTCAGACGTGTAATTCTGAGAGCTGATGGAAAATTATCTCCTGTTATCATAGAATAATAGAATATCCTGAGTTGAAAGGAACCCACAAAGATCATCAACTCCATCCTGGGCCCACCCAGGACCACCCAAAAATCAGACCATGTATCTGAGAGCGTTGTCCAAACACTTCCTGAACTCCAGCAGGCTTGGTGCTGTGACCACTGCCCTGAGGAGGCTGTCCCAGTGCCCTACCACTTCTGGGTGCAGACCCTTTCCCTAACCCCCAGCCTGACCCTCCCCTATCCCAGCTCCATGCCGTGCCCTCGGGTCCTGTCGCTGTCCCCAGAGAGCAGAGCTCAGCGCCTGCCCCTCCGCTCCCCTCGTGAGGCCGCCATGAGGCCTCCCCTCAGTCTCCCTTTCTCTGGGCTGAACAAACCAAGTTATTTCAGCCTCTCCTCATACGTTTTTCCCTCTATTGCCCTCACCATCTTTGTAGCCCTCCTTTGGACACTCTTTAACAGTTTTATGTCATTCTTATATTGTGGTACTCAGAACTGCATGCAGTGCTCGAGGTGAGGCCACACCAGAGCAGAGTGGGACAATCCCTTCCCTCACCAGCTAGCAGTGCTGTGCCTGATGCACCCCAGGGTAGGGTTGGCCCTCCTGGCTGCCCGTGCACAGTGCTGGTTTATATTCAACATGCTGTCAGCCAGCACTCTCAAATCCCTTTCTGCGAGGCTGCTCCCCAGCCTCTCATCCCCCAGTCTGAACACACAGCCCGGGTTGCCCTGTCCCAGGTGCAGAATGCAGCACTTGCTCTTGTATTTTCAGTGATTTAGATGCAATAAAAAGTTAGGCTAAGGAAATCATGCTACAAAAATGCTTCTCATCATCAAGGAAGATTACAGTATCAGTAAAAAGATATTTTTTCTAATGTTCAGATGAGCAAGACAGACATAAGGTTATGAGGTATCTATCAGGGTTTGTAGACGTGCCTTCTTTCAGATTTCTCTCAGTTACGAGATTGCAAGCCTGATAGCACTGTTGGAGTCAGAGTTCCTACTTACAGCAAAGCAAAAGAGCAGAATTTCTCCTACATATTAAATGGAAAAATAACCACTTCTTCCATTTGACTAATGCTTAAATATATTACTTCCATGGCTATGAGCTGAGCTAGATTAGAAAGACTGAACCACCCTAATCTGTCCAAGAGATGATCCTGCAGTAAGTGTCCCTGTCAGCCCCACACATTACTCTGCCTGGAGGGAAGGACATTTTTGGCATTCTGCTGTGACACACTCCACATTCTGTCAGGCTGCTAGAACATACAAAATAATGCCACAGACAGCAGGCATGAAAAAAGCATGATGGGAAACTGGCAGGGGAAACAGCAAAGATAATTTCCTGTGAGAAATGAGGTATGTCAGCTTCTTTACCCAGTAAGTGCTGTGCAGCACCAGGGGTGGACTGCTGTAGTCAGATAATATGTTCTGCAATGTTACTCCTTCCTTCCCCCATGGGATTGACTTCATACCTACCTGACGTTGCAGGGTTGAAGGCCAACACAGAACAGTATGTTGGATGTGGGCAGAAAATACCTCAACCATTTCTCACTCTCTTCTTCATGACCTGTTTTATTTCTTCTACTTTCCCAAAAGAATATATTAAGGAATTTGATAATTATCTCCATATGTTGTATTTCCTTCCATTTTTTAAGGGAACAGTGGGAAACAAGATAGCTGGTATACTGAACAACCCCTTTCCCTACAATAGAGAGTTCAAAAATATGGCACTGAACGTTGTCATTCGATCAGACATCCCAGGAATCCTAGAAATGTTGCTCTAAAGAGAAACCACCAACTCTGTTGGATGACTAGGAGGAGGAAGTTGAAGAGCAATTGTTAACTAGATTTTAACCTCACTCAAGGCTACTAATGGATTATGTTTACTATTGTCATTTGAGGATAAAATAAATATGAAAATGTTGAAATATATACCAAGTATATTTCTTGACATACAGATTGCTATGTAGTATGATATTCAGAACATATTGAAATAATAACAATAAATCACCATAAGGGGAGAGAGATACAGTTTTATCTCTGTTGAGGCAAGGGAGTGTTCACTATATTGCCAAGATTAAAAAATAACACTCCACAAAATAGATATCTGCACATTCAAGGAAATAAAATCATGATTATTTTAAATTAGGGCAATTGGTCACGTCACCTTCTGAAGAATGAGAAGAGACCGAGGAAGTCAGGAAAAAAATTCTGTCTGTGGGATACTGTGGGATCCCTGTGCTGGCTGAGGACAAGGAATTTAAAGAGGACAAGGAATTTAAAGGGCAGAGGTGTCGCAGAGCAGCAAGAGTCAGCTGCTCCCCAAGGGACAGAAGGACAGTGAGGCTGGCAGAGCAAAAGCCAGGGCCCATCCCACACTACCTGAGTGAGGTGAGCAGAGTAGTCCTGGGGACAGTAGCCAAGAGCCCAGATCATCAAGTTCATGGTGGTAAGTCTGGTCCAAGGTCACGCTAGAAAGTCCATCCATAAGCCAAGATAAGACAAGATCAAGGTAACTGGGGTCATACATAGCCCAGTAAGCATCACACATATTCACAGTGACAAGACAGGTCAAGCTGTGAAATCAGCCCATAGCGAGGCAGGGGCATGACCAAGTTAGAGATTGGCATTCCTGCATCACAGCTCAAGCAGGAAGCAAAGGCCCCTACCGGGGTTTGAATGGGGCTCCTGGGCCTATGGGCAGAGAGTGGAATTGGAGGCTCAGGTGAGGCCTGACCAACAGTGCAAAAGGACCTCCTAGCTGGCATGGCTTCAGCGATGGGGGACTGTCCAGTGCCAAATCTGCAGGATGAAGTTGCAAATATTCACAATGCAGCCGGTTTAACTATGGAAAAATAAGTAGGGCCTGCCTAATCTTTACTTACTACTATCTGTCTTCCATCAGAAGGCTGGACAGCCCTTGCTAATTTTTACTACATGTGATATTTCCACTCATGCATACTAACTTTTTCCTATTAAGTAATTTGCTTAACATCTGTGCATCTGAAGGTTATCTTAAACTGCATCAAGAAGAATTTGTTCATTTCATATGTTGCTGATAGTGTCATCAAAATGGAACATGTTATGAGACAGGTACAAGCACAAACAACCCTCTAAACCAATGAATCTCAAGTTTTGCAAGGGGGTAGCCCATTACACCCAGACAAATACAGAATTATGGAACTTCTATGAAACCTCTATGAATACAATGTCACAGTAAAAGATGTGCCTCAGACATGGACTTGAAAACCACATGGGTTTTCAGTGTATGTGTATGAGAGAATCTTTGCAAGAGAGAGAAGAATGTGTGGGAAGAACTTGAACGTGAAATGTTGACAGCCCATGAAAAGCAATGTAAGATTATGTGTAAAATAGGTATTGGTACGGCTTTTCCACCTGCTCACTTTCTGTGATGTATCAGCAGCCCACTGTGCACCATTTGAGGAGCTTCACTGCCTACTTATTGTAACTTCATGCATTTTACTCCAGACAAATAGCTTTGGTTCTTTTCAGGATTGCTGGACTGAGTAGAGAAAGAAATTATAGACAGGGCGACAAATGTAGCGTCAGGATTGCTCATATTCATTGTCATATGGGCTACAAACCACCTGAGCAAGCAAATCCCTTACTATTCCATAGAACTGGGAAAACACATGGCCCATTTGTACCCACTGCATTGAGAGCCACTGCAAACTTAGTCTACTGTCATCTGTTAGAACAGGGAGTTAAATCACAGCTGTCAAGTACTTCCAAGGTAATACAAGTACATCGTTACAGGGAACTCAGTTCTGCTTATTTCATGTTTCATGCCATGGGAGCAAGCAGCAATTTTCATCATATTAATTTTAGTTTTCCATTTAATGAGGATTTTTTTTCCTGTTAATCTTGTTGTCAAATATATCAAAGAATGACATTACATTTCTTAGACAAAGACAAACCTTTGCAGCAGTCTTAAATGCAGCAGTCTAAATTAAATAAAACTTTTTGATTGAAATATTTTTAAATAAACCTAAAATAATGATGACCAATCATTATGCTATACCTATTCAAGTAATTACATTCAGTAAAAAATCATACAGTAGTGCAGACTTTTTCTCCTAAAGTTCCACAGAAAGTAGACCTTCAAAAATACTTTTAAAAATACAAATCCCACTCCCTTGAGCAAATTAAATCTTTTACTTTGGGCTGAATAACATGTTTCATTCCATCCTAAAATGTATTTCTGAGAGAAGTATCATCTTGTTTGATCACAAGGTGAAAATGAAAGCGCAATAAGAGTGTTTTCTGTATCTTTAATCTATTGAAGTTACCCACTGGTCAAATGTACATTATCAAAATTGTCTAGTCTTACAGACTGGACGATGAGAAAAACAAATAGGACTATCTGACACTATGTTTTGAGACATCTGGGAAAGAGATAAAACAACAATTCAGCTCACTGTGAATTCTAAATAAACTTGTGGGGTAGAATGGAGAAAAACAGTTTTCTCCATAGGAGGACATATAACACCAATCTTTTAGATCTTACTGCCAAAGTAGCTGAAAGAGTAGGGTGGAATATAAGTAGATACAGCGGTAGAACCATGCAACACATATGAGGTATTCCTTGTAAGGTCACTTCTAGTCTTTCAGTATTTTTGGTGAAACAGGACCTTGTGACATGTTTACAAGTACAGAAACCAAGCCAGGGAGAAAAGAAGGCTGGTAGGTTTGCAGAAGAATTATTCTCACAGGTGGTATGGATGGCCAACTCTATCAGGTAAAAAGTCCATGCTGAATGTGGATAGCAATGCAGGAAATCTTAGTTACTTTAGCTGTCTGATGGATAGTTATTTTCAAAGTGGTCACGTAATTAGAGTTCTCAGATAATTATTTTTACACATAAAGACAATACCAGTGAAAAATCTGGGATATTTGTAGGGTGCAGAACCTGGGCTGAACTCCACATTGCAGTGTTCTCCATTGCCTTTTTTAGTTTCTTCTGAATATTAATGCAGATCCTTCTGGATTTAGATGTAGATTTGGATTCTTCCAGAAATCAAACATTAATCAATGCTAAAAAGCCTCTGCCGTTCAAGGCATTACCTGTATATGCCATTTTGTATTCTAGACAGCAGTATTGAACCAAGTCACTGCAGAGAGAATTAGGAAACTTCAGCTATTCTAAATAATGATGTAATTGATGTAATTGATCTAAATAATGATGCAGTATATGCATCCCAACCTACCTTGAAAACAAGCAGAATATTTAATCACAGAAGATTTAATCTAAAGTTGTACTCAGTTTAAGCAGTGATTTGAATCACAACAATATATCAACAAAATGATTTTTGGGGGAAGAAAACTGCTGTACTTCTGCTGCACCCTTACTGACAAAAGCAACACATTAATTAGTAAGCTGCTGTTGGAATTTGTAGCTTTATCAGGGTAAACAGCTGCTCTTTTCAGAGTTTCAGACATAATTTGCCGTCATAATCAAAGAGCACAAGGTTTCAAAAACAATCCAAAAGTGGGAAGCTAAATACCACCCTTTTGTCTCATCAAAATTGAAGTTGCAGGATTTCCTGGATTTCAGTGCTGTTTCATTCTACGTAAGGATTTCAGCATTTTCATTCTAAATAGCTGCAGCAGCAGTTTCTAAAGAAAGAACAGAGCTGCGTGTGAAAACATGTCATTGCTAGTGCACAAATTACTATTTCTGAGCTTTTAACCCACTGCTTCTTTCTTGTTGCTGCTCTGACAAGCTTGCCCAGCACTGGAGAGATGCAAATAATCAAGTCACAACTTATATTTACCAGTATGTAGTTTAGAAAATCTGAGCGGATTAAAACATAAAAAGCCAATTTTATTGTAACTATCAGAATTTTTCCATCTTGTTCTTTTCTTCACTGGAAGTGTTGTCAGTATTGCCAAGTTCCCAAATTAAGTGATGTTTATAGTACTTCTCAGCTTCTGGAATCACACAGTTCTTTAGAATGTCATATTCTAGCCATTATTGTTACAGAGCAAAAACGCCTAAGCAAATGCATTTCTTTTGTAGTCATATGATTTGTGGCCAGCGGGTTGAGAAATGATTTTTTAGTCTTCAGGACTGGCAGAACTTTCTCTTCCAGATTCATACAGATGATGTACCCCTTGTGCTCTTAGCCCTATATTGCTAACAGCCATAGGCTGTTATTTCCCCATGCCAGACAAGCCTTGTTTGTTCCTGTCTAAGGAGCAGGGCTGATTCCTAGTATATATCTGTATTGGAAAAAAATAATTAACTCTTTAGTTTAGCAAGTCTGCTTACATAAAAGAAGCCCACTTGTTGATTTCCATTACATGAATTCACATCACTACATAAGCATTATATGCATACATCACACGTAGCCTGGGGAGTTGAGCTTCTCTGCTGACACAAGCCATTTTAAAAATTCACTTCTAAAAAGAAAAGAACCAGAATTAACCAGTGCCAAAGCTGGAAGAGTCATCTTTACTTCCTGCCTGTCCGATTCTCCCAGATTAAGTCTCCTCCCTGTCTTAGAAAGCGTAAAGAACAGCACATCGAAATCAGGAAATTCCATTCTACAAACACTGAGATTGATGGAAATTATTTTTCCATCAGGAAAATACATAAATAAACTGGTCTTTCTGGAGCTACAACAGACACTTAGATTCTGCACATCTTAATTAAACCAATTATAACTGAATTATTGTATGCCTAACACAACTGTTGTAGATTAGACTTGGCTAACTAATAAATGCCCACCCAGCTGCTCACTTAGTCCCCTCAGCCTATGTGGGACAGGGGGAGAAACTGGGAAGAACAAGAATGAGAAATCTCATGGGTCAAGATAGAAACAAAGTGACTGCATACCAATTACCATCGTGGGCAAAACAGACTCAACTTGGGCAAAAATAATTTATTATCAATTAAAAGAACCATTTAATTACTTATTTGTGTAGTGGGAAACAAGAAGACAGACATTCAAAGAACAACTTTCCTCCCCACTTTTCTATGCCCAACTTCATTCCCAATGTCTCTGCCTCCCCCAGAGGCCCAGGGGGATGTGAGGGTACTGATGGTACCCAGAAATTCCTCTCTGCCGCATTTTGGACCCAGCTGGAACTGGCTGTGTACAGCACAGGAAAGCCCCCAGCCTCTTCTCACAGAGGCCACCCCTGTAGGACCCCCACTACCAAAAAATTTGAGAGAACTCCTCAAATGCTAAATGTTTTTCAACCAGATGACAATTTTAAGTATGAAGTATAAATTGTGTCCTTTTTTTGAAAGAGTAGGTGACACAGGAGCTGATCACATTAGAGGCAAAAGAAGGCACAGACATTATCTGCATAATACTTCCGACTATTATCTGAATAATGTAAGGTTTCCAGACCTCCCAGATCTGTGGCTGACGACTGAATGTGAAGATAATAATTTCAGCATGACCTGGATCACAGCATAGAATTCTTTGCTAGAAAAACCCTATTTCATGGAATAATATTTTCTTCAGAAAGTAAGATGTACTCTGCTGGAACAGAGACAATGGCTACTGTCCCCTGTTTCAGTTTCTAGAGGGTTACTTTTACCAGCACCTTTGAGAAAGAGATACCCAGAGATGAGGCGAGGAAAAGCATGGGACAAGATTCAGTGATAATATCCTAATAATATCCTAATTCAGGTCTTTCATAGCCTTGAGGAAATCATGAGTTTCTTATTATTTTTCATTTCAGTCCTCCTTTCCCACTATAGCTCTTTGTCTTTCACTGGAAAAATGAAGAACAGTGCAGGGTAAAAACCTAAAGCTGACAACACATAACTTCCCTTAATTATTTACAGATTAGGTTCATCACTGCTATACAGTTTACTAGGGTGTTAAAGCGGAGTGAATAGGTATGAATAAAGGGTGTTTCAAATGTCACATGAAGCCTGTTCTTCATCTCAATAGAGGTACTGCTAGTTCTCATTCTCTTGTGAGAAAACTCAGGCTTCAGTGGAGCACTTTTCTAAGAAGACTGCTAGTTTTTAACCTGATGACATCAAGACATTGTAATCACCACTTCCTATGGTACTTTGTTCAAGCACTTGGTCATGTTCACTGTGTAAAACACACGCCTGATTTACAGTTTAAATTTGACTTGCTGTAACTTGGTGGGTGTTGCAACTTTTTCATGCAGTCAAAAGGTCCTTTATCACCTGCACTTTTCCCTTGTGCATGTTTCCCACATATTTGCATGTTGTGAGCAGATCACATCTTAATCTCCTGTATTTCCATTTATATATATATATATATATATATATATATATATAATATGCTGTTATAGCTATATAACTAAATGTTTAGAGCTTCCAGAAAGGTATTTCTTATTTGAGGATATGGAAGGGTACAAGCCAAGATAATCTGTCAGTGTAGTTCACAGAGTTTGCTTCAAACCTTAGGCAAAAATTCCACTAAAACCGATGAATTTGTTCCTGTATAGCTTGTAAAGTTCGGCCTTTTCAGGATGAGAAATATCAGTGAATGCTCTTGGTTAATTTGATGGTGGTGATCCTATAAAGAAGGGCTTTCTTTCCCATTTTTAGTCCCACCACTCCACCAAATTTCAGGAAGCTGCACTTGATACTGTTGGCAAACAGGCGCGCAGTACAACTATGTCCCGGTTACAGCTATTAGCTGCTGATATTACTGCAGTGTCACAGTACCTACAGTTCTGTCTCGGTGCCCTGCTCTGTGCACTGTGACTCACCATGTGCTCCACTCTTCCTCTCTTGTCTCTCACCTCAATATCCCTGCTTTGGAATTGGGATGCCGTCTCTCCTTCTCTCGCTTTCATCTCTTTCGTTCCAAATGGCAAACCTGAGCCTTGCTAACTCTCTGTGGCAGTAGATCTGCCTTTGGCAAGCTCTCTTGATGCATCTAGAGGAAGTGCAAGCCTGAAAAACAATTGGCACCTTTTGGTCACCTTTCCCCACTTTATCTATGTGGCCACTGATCTCATCTCTCTTACAGACTACAGCTTCAAATGAACATGCCAGAATCTACCAGGCTGTGGCATTTGGCTCTCTCTTCTATCTGTTGATCTCTGACCTATGTTTTTCTTACTACAACCTCCAACACTCGCCCTTCTGCAGCCGGAGGGAGATAACACATACCTGCCCTCAGTTTTTCTGTGTTAAGAAGTTAAGAACCTAAATATTGTTCACGCTTAGGGTATGTGGATTTCTAGATTCCAAAACAGGTTTTAATAAAGTGGTTTGCAAATTAAAGAGCAGTAGGAAAACTACCTGTGAGAAATCCATAAATCGCCTCTTACATTTTTTTCACCTAAGGAACAGAAAACATCAGGCGTCATTCTCCCCATGATCACACCTTTAATCAAAGACTCCCCACACTGCAACCACATGACCGTAACATTTACTTTTCATCACTCTGTCCACCATAGGATTACACAGAAACTCATATCCTGCCTGCACGCAGGATTTCCTTAAAAATATGGCTATC
This sequence comes from Aythya ferina, assembly GCF_964211825.1. Lineage (NCBI taxonomy): Eukaryota > Metazoa > Chordata > Aves > Anseriformes > Anatidae > Aythya > Aythya ferina. The sequence goes on along the minus strand of NC_140296.1, from coordinate 119,305,144 downwards.
TGGTGACAGCAGCCTCATGTGCCCGAGAGTAAGATTGTCATCATGGCACCCACCACACTTCCCTATGAAACAGGTGACTGTTGCCATCCTTATTTAACAGATGAAAACCAAGGCACAGAGAGACTGTGAATCTCAGCAGCTGCACTAAATGAAAAAAACCCACACCGTAGCGGTTTGACCAACTTGCCCTTCAGACAGGCCTCACCCCTGAAAAAACTCGTAGTTCTAACAGGGGCTCTTATTGTGGCAAAAGGTTGTGGCAGACAAGCAAAACATCATGCTGTACCAAAACCTCTTCAGACAAGAGGCAACTCCACAAGTTCACCAGAGGCCTGCAATTTTAGTGACATCGAGGATGAAGCCCTCTGATTCAAATAGGTAATCAGAGAGGGAAAAATGGAAATTGAAGGTGAAGTGAAATGCAGACTGGAAAAAAAACAAAACACACAGTTTTTAGAAGGGCAGAAGGATTAGAAGCCACGCTTGGTTAGCTAATAGTCATTATTAGGACTAGAAATTGGTTTCTGTTTCCCTTTATTATGTAAGAATGGCAGGATGCTTGACCACTTCTCATACCAACTTCAAGCTAAGAAAACGAAGTAACTTCCTTCATTGCATAAATGGGCTATGTACCTCTGTACCTACCAGCTATTGCTGAAATACGAAAACACCATGGAAATGTCTCCATATCCTGTTCCTTCCATCAAACCAAGGATTTCAGCACTTTAAGGAATCAGAGAAGTGAAACGTCTTCCTATTGAGAAAGCAGAGCCTTAATTACGTATTTCAGTGCAACGTCTTGCAAGATTTTCCTCCTGACCAAAGCAAAGAAGGGCTGACTCCAACACTTTGAAACTCCAGCACGGAGGGAAGCTAGGGCTCATCTGCAAGTTCCCACTCCTTCCCTCTCACCAAACATCTGTCTCAGCTCATCCGGTGCTCTGAGTCACTTCCTCCCCACTTTTCATCATACGCCCTCAGCGCACTTCTCCAAGTAAGCCCAGTCTTTTTTGCACAATCTGGAGCATGGTTCAAGGGAAGCCTTGCTGGGAGGCAGGCTAGCCCATAAACACAGCGTATCACAGGGTGAAACTCCTAAGTTTTGTGGCCGACGCAGGAGCTCAGAGCAGGCCAACATCATGCGTGTTAGTGATGTTAAGGCTGATTTCGAAAGAGCCACACCATTTCATACCAGCAGAAACTGTGCCTTCTGCATACGTTAGCGACTCCAGAACTAGCTCCAGTAAGCCGACATGCCATTGCGTTATATTGGGTGGAAACGTTTATCCCCACGGGGCAGCAGTTAGGTGCACAAACAGGCTGCTGTGCCCCGGTTAGGTGCTGTGCTGTTCTGAGCATCCCACTGCCATTTCTGAAGCTAGCTCCAAGCCAGCTCTGGGAGCTTTGCACTCTCAGCAACTGCACGGCACAGGCATGGCCTGCAGGTTTTGAGGCAGGAATCCAAGGAGGCATGGGGAGCAGAATTTCAGACTAGGCCGCAGGGAAGTGTTTAGTGCATTTAGCCTCCCACACAACACCCCCACAGGAATACTCTGAAACATGGGTAGAATTTTGTTTACCTACACGTGTATAAATGGCGCGCAACAGCTCTCAACCCAAAGTCAGGTCCTCCTGTTTCAGTCTTGCTATTAAATCCAAGCTTCCCTGAAGGGAGAGGAACGCTGGCAATGTGGGCTTCACCTCAGGCTTACCTACCCTCCAGCAGGAGGTAGGTGAAAGAAACCGTGTTCTCATCAGGACTTTCAGGTGTGTGGGTGTTTCCAGGAATAAACAACACTCAACCACAGAACAACCAGGAAGCGGCTTTATAAGCATATCATGTCACTTCAGTGCTGCAAAGTTTATAAATTGTATCTCCAGAGCCAGCCTACCACATTGTGCCATTCTGCTAAGGGACTTGCCATGTGACGGGCTAGGAAATGTCCACTGCGCCCCATCCTTCACGGCGTGCTGAAAGCAAGAGCTGAAATTACAGAGCCTGCGATTGCAAGCATTCAATCATATTTTGGGCAGGCTTATCAGTCATATTCCAGGTAGACTGGATGAACTCTATTAAAGTTCTGAACTGAGACAGCAGGAGGAACAGCCAGTCACAGTAAAGTGCGTTTGCAAGGTAGATGTAGGAGAAGTTTTGCATCTGCCCACACAAGAAATGAGGCTATCCAATACTTTTGCTTTCTCTATCACGTACCCCCATATGCAAAATTAGTGTATTTTGTTACAAAGGATGCAAATAAAACTTATGATTTTTTTTTTCCTTCATTGTAAATGTAACAAGTTCTCGGCTCTAAGATCATCGCAAGGCAGGAAATTCACTTACAAGTGTGACGCACAATGCTATTTCTGGAAGAATTCAAGTGTTTTCAATGCCCTACACATCGGGCAAGACTGTTACATAATGTAATCCAGCCCTAATTCCACTTACCTGCCAAATTCCCAGACCAGATCATTTTATTTCATTACTAGGGTGTGCACTTACTCTGTGAGTAAAACACATCTCTCAGTAGCACAGAGAATCACAACACTTTTCCAGAACCATTCTCAGCTCCAGAGATCATTGGATTTTCTTACATATGTGCAGCCTGTTGTGCTATGTGTATGGTCCCAAGACTTAGGGTCCTCAGCTGGCACAGAAGGTGACACAGCTGGGAGAATTCTCTTGTGGATAAAATCGTGGCAGCTCTGTGAGAAGTCAACAGACTCAGTCCAGGTTATGAGTTTACACCAGCTGAGGTTCCAGCACACTGCTATTTATGTCATCACTGGAAATTAAGTTCCTGAAAAAAAAAATCTTCTGTCTGCACCTTGGTAGTTAAAACCCAGCTTTGCACTCCTGCACTTCTTATTGAACAAGTTATTAGCATGGAATCTGCTGTCAGCAAGGACTTTAAGGCTGAGTAAAACCACTTCAAACAGAGCAGATCACAGACTGTGCCTCTGTCAAATAATATCTGATGACATTATGATAATTAACATAAAATGGGTCTGCAATCACCCACACTGAAAACCACAGGCAAAGCCCAGAGCTGTGCTCTCTGTACACAAAAGACAGGGAAAGTTCAGACTCCAGAAAGACTGCAATGGCTTTGGGTTTTCTCTGCTGCTGTGTAGAAATGTGCACTCACTGGAAGTGCCTTTAATTGCCTTGTTGGCAACTTCTTCAACTATGTCTCAGGCTTCAGACTCAGCTTTCACGATCAGTTTATCCCTCTCTTTCTCCTCATTTCCATCAAATGCACACCACATTTCTGACTGATGCAGCCAGCAAACCCCAACACCTTTCTCCTGTCTCCACACATTATTTCTCCTCTGTCACAGTCTGGCCTTTCTCAGGGTCAGTTCCTCTGTTATGGGATCCTGGTTCCCACTGTGTAACTGAGAGGACAGGAAGAAGAAACAAAGATTCACTACTTCTTGTGGTAAATTTATGTTTTCAGTAGTGTCCTGCCACAGACTGCGTGTCTCACTTCCTAAATTCCATTGTCTGCAGTAGTACTTTCAGAAAGGTAAAAAGAGGCACTATGGTAGTACTTCCCATTCTCAGGCATCCTCAGGTTTCTGTCTTACCTTCTTACATGAGCCTCCAGCTTTTTCCTGGACACCCAAGCTTCAAGTCGAAAGTTGCTCACAAGGCTTCTTAATAACGTCTTAAATGACATTTGCCTAGCAAAAGAATCCGGCTGTCCAGTTTCTGGTTCTGAAGGAATCCCTGTAGGAATGTCAGACACCCATAATTCTGACAATTTAAAGTAGCATTTTTATTATTAACAACATAGCTAACTCTCTTCTTAAATCTCTTCTACCCCATTGCATTGTTCGTTTTTCAAGTCTCTCATTTCATTCAGCAATCATCCAGTCTGCCAATTTACATCCAGTCTGCACATTTACACCAGCTTAGTTTCATTTGGCCTTTGCGTTAAGTTTGAGCACCATTTCTTACACATCCAAGGCCTCATACTGCTTACACGTTGCCTAATTCTTTCCTTTACACAAACACTTCTTCCTCTCCATGTCCTTGTCTAAAATATACCTATGTTATCTATTCACATGCATCACTAATTCCTAGATCAACGGTAATTACTCAAAAAATAAACCAGAGTGTTACTGTGGATAGCACATTGAAAACCTCAGAAAACTGCTGAGAAGCATCAAAATGTTAAACTGAGCTTAAAACTGAGCTTGTGGGACAAAAGTACAGTACTCCTCACCACACAAAAGTGCAGTCAATAATAAGATTCTAGGACCAAGAAGATTAAATTTCTTTCTGCCTTGCCTGATTTTCTTTACATGTTCCTTATCAGTCTTTTTACTTATTTACGTAAGACCTTAATTCACAGTCCTTTGCTCCAGCGAACATTAATGCAGATCGTTTTTGAACACTAGTCTGACCCAACAAAATTACCAGACCATCAGACTACTGTCATCACTGCAGCCTGCCGATGTCCAAATGTGCTGGGCTGTCCAAGCTCCTCAACACCTCAATTTCTTGTTGATTTTTGTTGATCTGTTTCTTCTGTCTTTACTGTTTTTGTCTCTGTCCTTGGTGGTAATCATTCTGATTTGTAGATTTTCAACAGCTGAAACCTTCTCTACTGCTGGCCCACAGAATTGTGCCAGGGAAGAGCTGTGGCTTAAGAAAGGAAAAGAAAGCTCTGAATCTGAAGACTAAAGTGAGGAAGTGGAGAGACAGGTACGGTGCTAACAACAACAACAACAACAACAACAACAAAACTAACAATAAACCCCAAAAACCGCAGTATCCTGAAGAAAAAAAAATTAATTGAAAGATGTGGGCCAGCTTGATTTCCTATGATTTCTGCTGAAAAGTATGTAAAAGAATATTTCTTTTCTCTCACTCAGTCTCTCCTCCCAGGGTCTGGGGGTCTGGAAAGCTTTGTTGTTCAAGGTGGAAACAAAGCTGTCAGTAGCTCCTGAAGGGAGAAATCATTAAGACAGGAGGAAGGATTTTTCTTTGAGGTAGTGACAAAGAAGTGCTGAAGACACAGAATAGCAGCAGTGGCAAGGATGAAGAAAAAGTTTCTCTCTAGCGCCACAAAATGAAGATTTTCTTTTTGATATTAAAGTCAGGCTTAAATGATCTCCTCCACTGCTACCCCATCTGAGCTGTGCTGCAGGGTTTATCTTCACTCATCAGCCTCCTGAGGAGAGCCAATGAACGGAAGGCAGAGCTGTTCAGTCTGTTTCCTCAGCGTTCGCCTAGGCTCTCAGCACAGGAAGCCTCCTGCTCTCAGAGTCAGAAGGAGGAACCTCTCCAGCTTTGAGGAGCCAGGCAGTCAGGAGAGGAGTGGAGAAGGTTGGGGGAAGAGAAAACACTCGCCTTGGCTGCTGAGGATGCGCTGGCAGGCAAGAAATATGCCCCATGACCACAGCTAGGTTGGCGGTGGGACGGATGGAGTGACGGAGCCGCCTGAGCCATGAAAAAAGGAGCTGACATGAAGATTGCTGGAAAGGCTGCGTGTATTTTTGTGCTGCTCACCATCACCAAGCTCACAAGAATAACGGGTGAGTCTAACTGTTCTCTGGGAGTGCTCAGCTGTCAGGGTGGAAGAAAGGGAAATGTGCACAGATCTTTTCTCCCCGTAAGGGCTATGTGTCATGTTATGACTTTCTTTAGTTGTTAAAATTTACGGAGCACAATCAAAACATGCTTCCCAAATATCTGCTCCTGCTTTTCTTTTCTCAGTGGTCCCAAGGCTGCCAGTCATTATCCCTGTGACTTCTATACAGGCAATTATTTAGTGACTCATGGCTATAATGTACCGCTAGTCACAGATAGCCTATTTACTAAGACCACTAAATCCACATCCTCTGAGAAACTGATCCATTTGACCTATTAAAAATATGCCCAGGAAGGCGTTTGTGAACGTGAAGCTTTTGGCCATGAGGTTTCTGCTGAGGAGAGCTGGTAGACACTACGAAACAGGGCAGGGATCTCGTGTCTTTCTTAGGAGCGGTGGAAGATCACTGGTGTGCTGACAGCCAGGAGCAGTTTCTGCAATTTCATTCTGAGGTTAACGGGAACGATTGCTATCAAGCACGGTCAGGGCTTTGGTGCCAAAGATAGTGACATTCCTAACCCCTTCTGACTCTGTCTGTTAGTGTAGTTGGCTTAGTTTTAATATATTCTAGCTATGACAGTTAACGTCTCCTAGGTTTTTTTCATTTGCATTTCTTGAGCTTGCGCTATTTCAGATGCCATGCGGCAGTCCAGGGACTTGCTCATGTAATTAGGGATTTGAGCAGCAGTTCCAGAAACCTAAAATGCCAGATAGGGACATCTCTGAATAACACGTAACGTGCTTATGTCCATTACTATTACGGACAAGTAGAATTAAGCTGCATGGACATGAAATATTTCATTCCACTCAGACAGAAAAGAAGATACTATCCTTAAAGATATTAAAATATACAGATATTTTTTAAGTAAAATGGATACAGTTATTGTCGTCAGTGAGGGAACACCTGCCTGTAGTGCGTTTGTCAGATCAAACGAGATCAAAATGATAACCTCAGTGCCACACTGAAAAAAAAAATGAAATCTTCACATACTTTTATTAAACTCTGCATTAGTAGACTCACAACAGACACACTAGAGGTTAAAAACAAACAAACAATCAAAAACCATTCCCTTCCCATGTCCCCATTCTTCCAGTAAAGAAATTATCTCAGAAGAATACCAAGGAACTGTCTCAAGGTAATACACACAGGTTATGGTATCATCAGAGACAGTCTATGCTTTTGAGTACAGCTGCTCAAAAAGTAAAGGAGTATGGACATGTCACAAACTGTTGAAAAAAATGGGGGAGACAAAGGAGAATCCTACGGGCAAAATTTCTTTTTAAAATGGGACTTTGCTGGAAATATATATAAAATATATATATATAAAAATATATATATATAAATATATTAAAAAAATCTAATGCCAAAGAAAGTTCTCTTTTTCTTCTAGAAGACAATTAGATTTTAACCTCTTGGTGTCTTGAGTCAATGATATTCCCCTTCAAAGAACACACAAAAAAGATGCATTAAAATCTAACTTCATGTTTGAACCTCCCCCCTCCGAAACAAACAGCACACTTTTGATGGGAAGTTCTTAGCTAAGGCTGTTTTTAAACATGTTTCCTTCAATATTATTGTGACGGTTCTCAGCAAGGTGTAGTGACGAGGTTTTTCCCTTAGAGATCACAGGCCAGATGTGTTAAGATGATCTAGTGTGTGTTCTCTATCCAGAGAAGTTTAACATTGTATGAAGTTTGAAGGAACTATGCTCCCCTTCTGAAGACCAGAGCAAGCTACCGTGAATGAAATAAGGTCATGCAAAAACTCTTGTGCATAACCAGGCTTTACATGTGTTAATGTTTTCCTTAACATATCTTTAATATGTTGCCTCATGTGCCTTGGTCAGTTTTTACAGCTGAGGAAGGGGCAGCAACTTCATGATTGTTGTGTCTAGATCCGTCCCCAAGCAGGGCTGGACAGTATGCTATGGAAGCTGCTGGTGCACGATCTGTACTACCAACCCTTCTATAAGAATCCTCATAGGAGGATTTGTTTAACTAAACAAATTATTTATTTGTTTAACTAAACAAATAAGACACCTTGTGGTTGTGTGCATACTCCAAAGGAAAGGGGATAAGGGAGGGCAAGTTTTTCCGTAGGAGGTTCATACAATTAAACTCTTTTTATCGGAGTAACATTTGCAATGTTCAGCTGTGTAAGTCCTGGATCTGTAGTACTAGTCTGTGACAACAGATATGACAGTGTGCTTCAGTGGAAGCACAAAGAAATCTGATGTCAATAATGAGATGTGATTCTCTATGTTAGCTCAATTTTACCAAGAGTAAAAAACTGAAAACAATGGCATTGCCTCAGTGCTGAAATTAGAGTGTACAAGGTGAATAACAGTGCATTAAAACTTCAGAGCAACCTGTCTGTAGTACAATTTCACCCAGATACCTAACTTTCTTGAATGCAACTGCTTTCACTTAGCTTCTTCCCTTAAAAACAAACAAACAAACAAACAAACAAACAAACAAAAACTTTTAAATTCTCCTTCACTAGTGTTAGTAGACTAGCGTGTTTTACTGCCTTCTCATTTCCACTGTCTTTGGGTGTTTCAGTGCCCCTGTCTCTGTTGCCTCCTATTCTAGTTTACTCTGCAATCTTGCTCCTGATACAAAAATCATAGGCTAAAAAACAATTCTGATAAATATACGTTTGTCTTGATTTCACTATTGCTCTGCTGCTCCTTTGGTTCTATGTGCTAGAATTATTTTGTCTTCTTTTACACTAAAAACACATTTTACATCACAACAGCCTTTTTTTTTTCTTACACAAACACTTAAAACAGAACTCCGTACTATTAAATTAAGCAAAAAAAATTCTCAGAAGTCATCTAAATTGCCCTAATACAATCTTCAAAGCATGTTCATGTGACATAACATTTTACTTTGATATGGTCCAAGCACGATGTCTAAAGGTGTCTAGTTTCAAAACCCCAGAAACGGAGGAGTTCGGTTTTGCAAGTACACCGCATACTCTGTGACTATAAAGCAGCTTTTCTTTAATTGGTAATGCACTTACAGATGTACATTCTACTTAATACTCGCAGCTGATATATTTTGTACACAGAGGTACAATCTTTCAGAAGAATAAAGCGTAGGGAATCTTCTTACGCTGCCTTATCTTTGTATTGAGTAAGAAAAGGCTAGAAAAAAAATTACAATGCTAAAGCTGAACACTAAGCAAGGTGTGACTGAGATTCTAACTATAGAAAAGTGAAGTCATTAGTGTGTTTTCACAGCAGTCCCTTATCTGCTCTCTGGAAAGTATGAAGAAGAGGGCATACAACCCACCTTTTGCAGTCAATGCTCTATTTTTGTTTGGAATAACAGGAAAATGCCACTTAAGCGTAAATAAACAATTTTTTTGTTGGTCTTCTCATGAGTAAGGGAGTAGAAAGTCAAATTCAGCATGCAGAACAGAGTATGAAACACTCTGTATCTCTTTCTGTAGTGGGAAGTGTCCAGAGGGCCTTTGCAGTTTGTTACACAGGGCATCACAGTGCTACTCTGGAAGAAATACTACCCAAACCCCTTTGGCATACAGCGTAAGCCCCTTCTCCTCTCATCTATTCCAGCTCACATTCTGCAAGGATAAAGATCTACTCACCCTGCACGCAGAGGTTGCTCTAGCAAGTTCAAAGTTAACAGCCAGGGTCATATAAAATACAACAGCTTGTTAAGTCCAGTGATGATTTATTTTCAGTGGAGGGTTTGAGCAAAGGTGTTAATTCTGCAAACTAGATGATTCCAACACATCACTCAAACATTAACTCGGCCAATAGAGCAGCATACCTATCCTTTTTTCTACAAAGCCATGTTTTTTATTGAGATATAGCCCTTTTGCTCAAATACAGCCTCAAGAAAAGACCTCTAAATCACTGCATCAAATCATTTTTGCAGGCATTCTATCATGAAATGCTTCTCAATTTATTGTAATAACTATTTACATTGTTATTACATTTTGAGCTGACGGATTTTAATGATGTCTTCTTCTGTGACATTTCCCTTCTTTATATTAATAATACCATATGCTTTCTGCGTTCAACAAATTTCTTCACACACTCCTGATACAAATGCCAATACCATTATTAAGAATGCTAAACAGAATTTGTACAAAATTTGCCTGCTGAGAAACATCATCAGCAAGCTACCTTCAACCTGACACTTCCTTTCAACTCTGCCTTTTGCTTTCTCTCCTTGATACAGTTTTTACCCATCATACTTCCCTCCAGTTACCCCTCCTTTCTTTGGCTTGATTTATAATTTTTGAGAGGACACTGTATCAAATCTCATCTCCAACTAGGTGAGATTTAGCATCATTCTTTTGCCTACAAAAACAACTGTTTTGAATTACTGCTTGAAAGGACACTGAAGAAAGCTAAAGAGCACGAGAAGATCATAGAAACATTAACAACTAGTATTTGGCAACTGCAAAGGTATATTCCGTCTTGAATGTGAAGACTGAAACCTTGAGTTCTTTATGAAGTTCTGCCAGTGTGCTCAGCTCTCTGCAACATATGAAGTCACTTCCTGATATTAAAGTTTGAAATCTAGAAGAATTCCAGCCATGCTGCAGACAATTCATATTGAAAAACTAGAGTTTATAGTGAAAAAGTGTCATTTTCTGGCTGTGTTTTAAATTTGCCATTTGAGTTTGGATGAGACAGCAGAAAAGAGACTGACACTGCAAAGGACACTAATGGTGGCAGAACAGAAATGGGTTACAAGGAGAACAAAAGAAGAATTTAGATGTGAGAAACAATGGAATTTCTGAAGATGGGAAAAAGGCCTAAATAAAATGAAATGGGAATAGAATACATTATCAAGGAATAATGACAAATATGGATAAAAGAGTATTAGAGGGAAACTAACAATAAAGCTGTAAGTCTCTTATTGTGTCCAATGCTGCCCTTTTGAAGATGCGTTGTCACTGAAAAAGCTGTGATTGCAGCTTCAAGAGTCTGAGTCATGTCAACTCAGGGCAGCTGGTTCATGTATTTCTGTCACGAAACTCACAGCACTCAAACTACTTACTACTCATCCAGTGCACGGGGCAGATTTTCAGCCTGTACTCCGTCCTGTGCTGTTGTGGCTACATTTTCCAGAGTCACAAGCCTGCCACATAAAAAACTCTGACAGTACTTTAGCAATTTCTACCCTAGTACAAAGCCCTTCTGTTTGTTTCTCTCTCTCCTCATTCCAGACAAGCCTTGCTAAGTGGTCACAGGCACTCTGGTGGTAGAAGGAGAATGCAGAGCTCAGCCTATTGTAGCTGGCCTCTTCCAAGCATCTGGTACTGCCTTTTCGATCATAACTTGCTCTGACTCATATAATATGTTAATTCCAAGATACAGTTAGTCATTTACTTGTGGTATAATCACTGTTTCAGTTCATTATACCTCTAAGTTTAAACTGCGGGGGTGGGGAGGGGGGATGCACCAAAATGCTACTGTAGATTGTTACTGTAAGAAATAAAGACACGAGAGAATTACGTCTGAGAAAGTAAAGAAGTCTCTTTACAGTGTGAAAAAACTCTTTAACAGCTGAATTTCTAAAGAGGCTGTAATGGAACTTGAGTCATTTTGGGGGTAAGAAAAGGTTTTACTGTGGGTTAAAACCTGCTATAAAGAATAACAGAGGCTGGAAATCTTTCCTACTTGAAAGGAATCAAAAGCACTTTCAAGCTGTGTAGCTGTCTGATTTTTCAGTGATTCCCCTGAAAAATTTAGTGGTTTCACAATCAAATTTTCCTGTTTTTGAAATACGTCTTTCTCCTATTACTGTGTGAAAAACTCTGAGAAACAGGAGAGATGACTAAGTGACACTGTAAAGGAACTGGTGTAACTAGTTATCCACGAGAGCTGTCAAACACACTACAGAAACCATGTTAGAAAAACAGGGCAATTTTTCCCCAAATCTTTTTTCAATTACAGTAATCTTAGTGTGACAACAGTAACCAGAACATTTCTGAAACACAAATACAAGCTCCTGGGCTGAGTATGTTTTTTCCTGAGTGAGGATACATCCACTTTCAAAGATGAAGCTGGAATCTGTCAGTGCATTGGGAAGTGCACTCAATGCACTAGAACAGAGCTTGAGAACCCCCTCAAACATCTCTTAAAATCTTCTTCAGCAGTCAAGGGAAGACACTGAAGGATGGATGACATAACGTTACTTGTATTTTAATTAGGTTAACTTCAGAGGCTGGAGTCAAATTAGAAGACTTCGATCCAAAGGCCTCCAACCCTACCTACTCATAACCTGTCACAGGAGTCCCCAAAGATAAATCAGCTTACACTGACTGAATTTATGTCAATAACCCAAATAGATTGGTTCAGCTTGGAGCTGTACAGAGCTCCCTGAAGCTGACTTGTCTATTTTCTACATCGGCATGACTGACAGCTTGTTCTCCTGGGCTCTGCACTTTCTGACAAACAGAATAAATGATTGCCATTTTCCATTGTTCACTCATTTGTGAAGATTAAGACTGAAAATGAGAAGTTATTTACAACAAATGTGTAGATATATGATTCTTCATATCATCTCTCCTGGGTAGAACTCAATATTTAGCAGGGCTGACCTTTGATTATCATCATTCGCTTATCACTGCACTGAGATGAGCTTGATAGGTCACACCTCTTCAATTTTCTTATTCTTTGCAGACCCACAGAGAGCGAGGCCTTTGCTGCGTTGGTTATCCCCTTTTTAATTTGCAGCGTGCTGTTAGTTCAGCTCAGCTCAGCTCAGCTCTAACATGGGATTTCACCTTTAGAAAAGAAGCTGTACAATGTACTGGGTTGTTTCCAAGCCATCATTCAAATAGATAAATGCTGACGTGTGTGGCATATATGCCCTGATTCTACGGGTCTTGAAGTAATCAGCCATCACAGAGGAAACTTTAGCAACTGACCTTCAGCCATTTTACAGAATGAAAGCACCATTCTAGAAAACACTGGTGCAGTGACTAGTCTGACTTTTAACACTTGCAGCATTGAACATTTCCTCTTTAGGAGTGGAATAGTTTTGCTTGTTTAGTTTGCTTGCACAGCAGACACAAGCCCTTTATGCTTAGTTAAATTCCTGGAGGAAAGGGGAGATGGTGTCCTCCCACAGAGCTGCTGAGCTCTACCTACAAGTGCAGGCTGGGGCAGGCAGCAGAAAGGCAAAGAAAGCAGACTGGGGAACAGACTCTTGCAAAAGGTTTGGTTGGAACAGATCCACAAGAAGTCATAGATGTGATGGTAAAAGGGGAAAAGGAAGGGTCATGTGGAGTCTCTACGTGGCCTGAGAAGCCACTGAAAGCTGGTGGACTAGAGAAGAGGACTAGGGGAAAGAAGGCATTTTGTAAAGGCATGGAGAACAGGAAAGATTTCTTTTCAGGCCTTTTCTTTGAATGAGTATAGCCAGCAATTATGAGTTACCTAAAGAGCTATCACTTCCTAGTGTATTGGTTAATGTTCAAATGAAGCATACATTTAGAGATTAGAAGGGTTTTGAAATACTTACTAGAAGGAAAAGGTATGGCATGTCCAACTTCAGTCCTTGGCTAAACTGAGGTGATTCTGTGAGGTCCTATCAACATTTCCAAACTAAAGTAAAGCTATGGCTGACTAGGAAGAATAGGATAGGGGTGAGGATAATTTCCGTTTAAAGAACTGCCTTTGTGCTGGCTGATCCCCAGCTATTTGTGGACTCATTCCTGAGCACAAACATTTTGGTCTATCTTTAAATAAAACTAACTCTGTGGTAAAAAATAGCAAGTCCTGACATCTCATTAGACTGACTTAGCTTGAAATAGAAAGAAAGACAAATCCTGTTTTTATCAGAAACTGTTACAAAAATGGCTGTTCTTTATAAGCTCCTGTTCGGTAGATTTTTAACAAGTCTTACCCATGCCCAGTCTTAATTTGCTTGTAAGCTACAATATTTTAGGTCACCCAGTTCAAAATCTTAAATTATCTGAACTTGGTACTACACTCTCGGTTTTAGAAAGCAGAGCTCCATTTTTGCATATGCTTTCTTGAGAGATTGCAAATATGCCAGACTATTTCTGCATCAGGTGATAATGTGAATGGGAGCACTGTACCCATCCACACAGCTGACAAGCAGGGATAATGAGCTTGGGTTGGAAGGGACCTTAACGACCATCCAGTTCCAAACCCCTGCCATGGGCAGGGATGCCACCCACTAGATCAGGTTGCCCAAAGCCCCATCCAGGCTGGCCTTGAGCACCTTCAAGGATGGGGCATCCACAGCTTCTCTGGGCAACCTGTGCCAGTGCCTCACCACCCTCTGAGTGAAGAATTTCACCTCTAATCTAAATCTTCCCTAACCTCTAATCTAAATCTCCCCTCTTGTACTTTAAAACCATCCATCCTTGTCCCATCATTATCTCCCTGAGTAAAAAGTTGCTCTCTGTCTTTTTGATAACCCCCCTTTGAGTACTGAAAGGCTGCCATGAGGTCTCCCCAGAGCTTTCTCCTCAGGCTGAACATTCCCAGCTCTCTCAGCCATTCTTCATAGAAGAGGTGCTCCAGCCCTCTGATCATCTTTGTGGCCTTCCTCTGGACCTGCTCTAACAGACACACATCTTTCTTGTGCTGGGGGCTTCAGACCTGGATGCAGTACTCCAGGTGGAGCCTCACAAGGGCAGAGCAGAGGGGGACAATGCTGGCCACCCCTCTGTTGATACAGCCCAGGATGTAGTTAGCCTTTGGGGCTTCAAGCATGTATTGCTGCCTCGTGTTGAGCTTTTCATCCACCAGAATGCCCAAGTCCCTCACCTCAGGGCTGCTCTCAATGAGTTCTTCTCCCAGTCTACACTCATGTCTAGGACTGCCCCAACCCCATTGCAGCACCTTGCACTTGCACATTTTGAACTTCATTAGGTTCACTGGAGTCCATTTATCTAGTTTGTCCAGGTCCCTTTGGGTGGCATCCCTTCATTCTGCTGTATCAACTGCACCACTCAGCTCAGTGTTGTCTGCAAACTTGCTGAGGGTGCACTCGATCCCAGTGCCTATGTCACTGATAAAGATATTAAACAGTACCAGTCCCAAGACAGACCCCAGAGGGACCCCACTCATCACTGGCCTCCACCTGGATATAGAGCCATTGACCACAATACTCTGGCTGCAGCCGTCCGGCCAACTCCTTATCCACAGGATCGTCCACCCTTCAGATCCATATCTCTCCAATTTAAAGATGAGGACAGCATGTGGGACCATGTCAAAGGCCTTACAGAATTCCAGGTAGATGACATTGGTCGGTCTTCCCTTGTCGACTGATGCAGACACTCCATCATAGAAGGACACTGGATTGGTCAGGCACAATTTGCCCTTGGTGAAGCTGTGCTGGCTGTCTCAGATCACCTCCTTGTCCTGCATGTGCCTTGATATTGCTTCCAGCAGGACCTGTTACATGATGTTCCCAGGCACAGAGGTGATGATCACCGATCTGTAGTTCTCTGGGTCTTCCTTCCCACCCTTTTTAAGAATGGGAGTGATGTTTCCCTTTTTCCATCCACCGGGGACTTTGCCTGACTGCCTGGACTTTCCAAATATGATGGAGAGTGGCTTGGCAACTCCATCAGCCAGTTCCCTCAGGACCCTGGGATGCATGTCAGTGGGTCCCACAGGCTTGTACCTCTACAGTTTCATCAGGTGGGGTGGTCTCCAACCTGCTTTTCCCTTACAGTGGGAAAATTTGCTCCCTCAGCCCCCACCTAGAGGTTTGGGGAAATGAGAGATGTAGGCAGCCTGACTGGCAATGAAGATCAAGGCAAAGAAGTTGTTGGGTACCTCATCATTTTCTATGTCTTTCATTACCAGTTCTCCTTTCTTGTTTATCAGAGGGGGAACTCTCTCCTTGGCCTTTCTTTCCTGACCAATGTATCTGTAGAATCCCTTCTTGTTCTTTGCAGCCCTTGCCAAGCTCAGTTCCATCTGTGCCTTGGCTTTTCTGATCCCATCCCTGCACATCCAGGCAGCATCCCTGTGCTCTTTCCAGCCCACATGTCCCTGCTTCCACTGCCTGTGTATTTCCTTCTTACAGCTCAGTTTGACCAGCAGGTCCTTGCTCAGCCATGCTGGTTTCCTGCCTTCCCTGCTTGATTTCTTATACATGGGGATGGAGACCTGCTGTACCCTAAGAAAAGCATCTTTAAAGAGTTGCCAGCTCTGATCAGCTCCTCTGACCCTAAGGACAGTATCCCATGGGGTCTCATCTGCTAGGTCTTTAAACAGATGGATATTCACTCTTCAAAAATTCAGCGTCCCCTCTTTTTAATTTGCCAGGCTCATATCCCTCAAGATCACAAACTCAACAAGGGTGCTGTCACTGCAGCCCAGACTGCCTTTGATCTTAACCTCTTTAATGAGTTCAAATGAGTTGAAAGACATTTAAAATGATATTGCTCTAAGACATAAATAAAAGCTTACAACATTAAACAGGCACAAGACTGTCACTTGTCGTCACTATTTGCAAACATTAGTTTAAAAAAAAACAAACACCAGCCCCAACACAAAGTTTGTCTGAAGGCTTAGGTTTGCTTAGTTATTTTTAGATGAGGTCAGCCATCCTGATGGTATGACTTGGAGCTCTGAGGCACTTGGCAGTGCTAAACTGGCAGAGGAAACAATTTGTTTGCCAGTTTTTGGAGACGTTCATAGAACTCCCATCCAGAACCCATCATGAGACAAAAGGCTTCTTTCAGTTCCTCTCCTGGTAAAATCATCTGAGTTTAAAACATGCATCTCACATTTTCTTGCAATGTCATATAGAAAAAAAAAAAAAAAAGTCATTTAAATACAGTGCAACCATGTATCACAGAATACTGTTGACAATTGAATTAAGAAAACAAGCATTTGTGAGGCTGGTGGATTTGTGTATCAGAAGATAATGTAAATAAATAGCACTTTTCATCTTCAGCAATGCTTGCAAACATTAACCAATGAATGCTGGCAGTAATGAGCAGCAGAAAGCTAAGTATTATTTCCTTTCTTTAATAAAAATGGGAAGTGAATGGTTTCAGTGATATACTGTCCCCACATATTTGTCCTCTTCTAGCAGAAAACAAACAAATAAACAAGACCAACAAATTATCAGAATTACACTCTGATTTACATGTTGTGCAGCTGGAGTAACTAAGATTTTACAGCACTATACTGTGTACTGTACTATGGGGCAATATTGCAGCTACATTTCCTACCAGAATGCAGGAGCTAGGTCTAGATTTGGAAAGGTCTTCACCTGCATGATACTTAATCCTCAAAATGAAAAAGCAAAAACCTTTAAGGGAATTTGTAAGTAGCTAAAATGCAGTGAACTGTGTTAATTTTGCATGTTAGAAAACATTTCCCGAGAACTTAGTTAAACAGTAGGAAAAGTGGTCGGGCTGGAATGGTTCGTTCACGTGGGCTCCAAACACAGAGGATTTGGATGCTGATCTGCTAAACCCAGTGTGCAAGAGCAGGATATCATCCTCCAGGATCTGTTTTATCCACTAAGACCCAGAGGGAAACGTTGATAGTTTTAAGAGGGTAGTCTGTAATACACTACCAGCTCCACAATAAACAGCTGTAATACCAGATGAAGGACAACATGGGATGAGCAAAGACAGGGCCTCCCTCTGGAGTGTAAGAGAGCTGACATTTCCCTCTGAAGCACAGGCCAGAACTCCAAGGCTGTGAGTGACATCCTTGGGCACCTTTTCACACATCCTTCTCCTTCTTTGTCTCCTGCAGGAAACAGAATGGCAGCACAAGCGGGTCACAGCGCTGTGATGACCTGCCCTCACAGAACAAGAGCAACTATGGTGACGTGGAAAATAAGCCCCAAGATAGGAGGCCCTTGCACCTTGGGATTCAGGGCTGATCAGAACCTGGTGAACAGAACAAACTGCAGTGACAGCGTGAAAAGTGAATTCAAACCAGAACAGTTTTATGCCCTTGAGATACGGCAAGTGGGAATGGCTGATGAAGGAAATTACAGCTGCGAACTGGTAAATCAGGAAGGGAATTTCCACGAGATGTACCAGCTGACCGTGCTAGGTAAGGGACTCCTTCCTCATTTCTCTTTTCTCCAAAGGACCACCTCCAGCCCCAGACAGACAAAGCTCCTTGTGGTGGTTTTACCGTGCTGGGCAGCTAAACCCCACAACCGCTCTCTCACTCCCCCTCCTTTAGATGAGGAGGGTGAGAAGTAAAGCAAAGAACAACTCACGGGTTGAGATAAGGATAATTTAGTTAAAGGGAAATAATTATAATAATTAAATAAAGACTACCATGAACTAAACAATTTAACTAAGGGGAAATAAAAGGGAAAGGGGAAAAAAGGGAGGAAAACAAACAAAATAAATGAAAGCTATATGGAAGTGCAGAGGAAAGAAATTACTCTCTACTTCCCACAAACGAGCGATGATTGACCACGTCCTTGAAGCAAGGCCTCAACGCACGCAGCCGGTGTTCAAGAGGAGGACCGACGTCTTCTCAACGAGAGCCCACCCCTCCCCTCTTCTTCCTGTTTCCACCTTTTATTGCTGAGTGTGACACCACATGGTATGGAATATCCCTTTGATTGGTTTAGGTCAGCTGCCCTAGTGATGTTTCTCTCCTCACTTTTTGCCCACCCCCTAGGAGGGTTAGAGAAAGGCCCAATGCTGTGCCACTGCTGCTCAGCAGTAGACACAACACTGGTGTGATAACACTGCTGTTCCAGCTACAAGTACAGAGTACGGCACTGAATGGGCTGCTGCCGGGAAAGTTAACATTCCAGCCAGATCCAGTACACTCCTCTCCTCCCACACAGGAAGAAGCGTGCACTGAGAAGGGGAGCTTTCTCAGTGGCACAAATGGTCACGCAGTCATTTAGTAGCTCTGTTTCTTCCCTCTCCTCATTTGCCAAAACTCCCTTCTGCTGCCCCTTTCTCCCCCACAGAGTTACAAGTGATGGGTGTGAAGCAAGCCTCAGTACACTACAGGAGTCTGCATGTGCATCTTGTTTTCCTGTAGTCACTCACTAACACGCTACTTTAATATGACAAAAACACAGCAGGGCAACACTTCCAAGTACTGAGCTATTCGATCAAACACGGGATGTTGTTACAGCCCCAACTCTTGCTAGCATGGCATTCAAATCCATTTTAAGCCACATGCATAAAGGCTGATTGGGACAAAAGTCTGATTCAGCCCTGTATTCTGGGCAATTCCCCACCTCCACGTCCTGAGGCCCTCCATGCCTCCTCTAATGGTACATGGCTGTGGTAACTCACCTCAGTGTGGGAGAGGTGTCCAAAATGAGAAAAAAAAAAAAAAAAAGAAAAGAAAAAAAAAAGAAAAAAAAAAAAAAAAGATAAATCTTTGTCCTTGCCACTTTGGCACACATTGCTGTGATGGGATGGCACCTCCAACCTGACTCTCCTCTTCTCATGACGTTCCTTTCGGGGTAAAGAGTAAGAACAGCCTCTGCCAACTGCAGCAACCCACACGTCTCCCCTTCCTGATGTTTTTCAGTGCCCCCAAGGCTGTCCCTGTACTGCGAGAACCACAGCAACCCCGTGTGCGAGGCAGCGGCGGGGAGGCCGGCTGCTGAGATCTCATGGGTCCCAGAGAACAGCTCCACGACTGAAATAGACAGCCACGACAATGGGACAGTGACCGTGCTCAGCAGGTTCACAGCACACAGCACCAACAGGAAGACTGTAACCTGCAAGGTGTACCACGCAACTCTGAATGAGACCATGTCCACATACTGCTCCTCACGTAAGCTCCCCCTTGTGTGTTCAGCATTCAAAATCCTGCCTAGCCCTCTGTTCACACTCTTGCTCTTTCTAGGAAGAATAATCCATGAAAATTATAGAAACCTTCAGTGAAATCCTATATAGACAAGAGTATCGTGCCCTACCACATGTGCCAAGAAACATCACCAGCTCGTTCATGTTCCAGACACTATTTCCAAATGGTTTCTTCCCTAAAAGGGAAGTACATTACTGTGGTAGTATTCTTTTGGTAGTGGGAAAGTTGCAGTAAGCAGCCTCAAAGCAGTCCTGATCTTATTGTTAACCACATGGAAACAGAACATCAACAAAATTTGTTGAGATGCAACAGTAAGATCTCCTGCTTAGATTGTGGTAAGAGAAAGAGAACCATCTCTTGTGTGGCCAGCAGGAACAAACCACTTAATTCTCAGTAGGGAATGTCTGACACTGTATGGCATTTGGTTTCTTCTTTTTGGTTTGGATTTTTCTTCTTGAAGAACTACACATGAATTGTAATACTAGTATAAGCTGTGTCCTTGCGAGGGGCTCAGCTGTGACTTAGTGAATAAATGTCATGGGTATCCACTGTGGGATTTGAGGGATCTGTTTTTTTCTCTGACACAGACTATATTTGCATTTCTCAGACTGGTTTCATTATTGACTTTCCCTTCTGCCGAAAGGATTTATATTTATTTTACAAGCATGTTGAAAATGTATATACTAAAGCAACTTTAAACTTATATTGAAATAATAAAGGAAGGTAGCAGTGAGAAGACATAATTAAGACTGTGCTTTGTCTTTAGCACAGAGTGACCTTATCCTGTATATAACCATCGCTCTTGGTTTCCTGATCATTATCACCTTCATGGCTGTCATTTACTATTTTAAGCTCCATGGTTGCAGGTATGTACAACAGAGTGCTAAGGAAAACTTGTCTTGTGCCAGCAGAAATCTTTAAGTACTATTTGTGTCTTGAAATCATGATTCTGTCAGTCTGTGCTGCTATGAGTAACTGAGTTGACTACATCAAATATTTGTACTTTATACTGCAGACACTGTGCATTGCACACATCTTTACTGAATAATGCCCCGAGTAAAATATAGATGGTCAGAAATTGGCAGGGAATCCTCAATGCATTGTCTGCTACACTGAATGGGAGCTCTTCATTCTGACAGGAAAGCAGCAGAGCAAATCTGTTCTTCAGGTACTGTGAGAGCCTGTCAGTGTCTCTCTTGGTCAGACCAGGGGAACGGTTCTCTGCCTAAGAAGGTCCTTCAAGTGTCAGAGCATTGGCCAGTGCTATCCTGCCATGCCACTGGAAGAGACAGCAGATTTTGTCTCTGTTTATGAAGAAGCTCCCTGGGTGAAACTGGACTCTAGCCCCTTTTGGCTTTGCCGTGGAAAAGAAAGCAGTTCCAAAAAAATAAAAAAAATAAAAATCATTTGTGTAGAGAAAGGCTGAATTAGCATCTGTACTGAACACCTCAGATGTGTTCTGTCCCTCCCCTATTCCAAAACTGTTGTTCTTCCCAACCTTCTCCCTCAAAGATGAACAATTAGTTCAATACAATTTCAGCAAGGGGGAGTTGAACAACCTTCCAGAGGATTTTGATTTTAACCTGCTTCCACTCTGCACTTAAGCTCCCCAAAACATCAGAAGACACCCGTAAAGAAAGCCAGGGTGCTTCAGGATCAAAAGTCACGGACAGAAAGACATTGGAAGATTTTTAGGCTTTGCTCTTGATAACAAGAAAGAAAAATATTTCATAGGCTTGTGATTAAAGAAGCTCAAAAGACCCCTCAGCAAATTCTAGTATGGAGGAAGAAATTTGCTTTAATGCTTATTTTCTTTTTTACAGACTCTGTCACAAAACCAAACCTCCCGATACTTCTCTTACACATTCGTTAGAGGTAAGGAGAACGATGCAGATTAGACCATCACTAAATCAGGGATCTTGGATCAAGAAAACATGGTCAATAAGAGAAACCATTAGATTTTTACTCTTTACTTTCAGCAGGTGCTACTCTGTCTTATATGTTTGTCCTTAGCTTTATCTCAGTACAAAACAGAGACTATCATTACCATAATCTTGACTTGGAGCAAACATTAGAGGCATTTTCCAACAGCAAAGATTTCAGTAACTGCCATGCTTTATCTTTGTAAGGAGCAAGTCCCACCACATCCCTCTGCTCATATTAGATACACTGTCCACAACTGCTGTACAGTGCTCAGTAAGAGAGACAATCTTATGGGTTGGGGAATATTAAGAAAACTATTAGGAAACAAAAGCATTAAATGACAAAATTAACAAATCTAGAAAGAGAAAAAAAAATCTCTCCCAATGTTCAGAATGATAATGTGCAAATTCTGAAGGCCAGTCTTTATTTTGTGTGGTCAAAATGCAAAAAGAGCCAACTGTACTCAAGACAAAGCATTTCATAAAACAATGGAAGGAGCTCTTATGTCCAACATGGGAGATATTCTTGAATTCCCTGTGGTGTTACATGCTTCCCATGTAGCTGAGAAATTCACTCATCAGCTCTGTATCTCTGTTCTCTTCTACCAAATAAAAATAACAGCATTTCCGTGTAGGGAAGCTGAGACATTTATGTTGTGAAACATCTACATTGTGCATATCCGTGTACCTGCAGCACATAATAGGCTCAAATTCTGTCACCAACTTAAAAAGGAGCTTCAGTTTCTATTTCTGAAATGACTTAGTCACTTCTAGTTATTTTACTTCTTCCTCTTCTGCTTCCCTACCTCTGAATTATTGCTGACAGTTGCGTTAATGTAAACTAACTGGTTAAGTGCCAGTGTTCTTGCTGGCACATCACAAAACTTTCATTAGAATATCTTTAGGCTGAAATTGTAGACTGATGGAGGAATCACTCCTGGTCAAGACCCTAGTATGTGATTTGCTTTCTAGAGAAAGAGATCCTAATACTAAATTTTCTAGGTGAAAATGAGTGAGAAGGGAAAGAGATGGAAGAGGAAAAGAGTGCACAAATCAATACTTTAGTGTTATCCATCAAGTCTTTGAAAGAAATAGCAATACAGCTTCTTTGGTAGAAAAAGCAACAGATGATGTTTTGTTTTGTTTTATTTTGTTTTGATTTGGTTTGATTTGGTTTGGTTGGTTGGTTGTGTGTGCATTGTTTTGTTTTTTGTTTTTGTGGGTCCAAGAAGAATAAAAACTGGTGCATTATTTCCCAGTTACATTCTTCAGTCCAGATGAAAGGCTTGCAAAATCTTGCCAAATTAACCTACTTCCTGTATTCACACTTTTTGGTTTTGTTTTGCTAGGATGACACAACGGAGGTGGAACCTTATACTACTTATGTGCAGAAGGAAAATACAATTTACAACTCAGTGTCAGATCTGACAGGGGGGCAGAATCTTCCATGTGGACTGTCAACAGCAAAATGAGTGATTCAACAACACTGGAAAAGGGAAGAGACACTTTACAAAAGACTGGTCATAGAAAGAAAATTCTGAGAGGATTTCTTCAGATTCAGGGGCAACATAGCTCACTAGGTCTCTTTGAAGACCTATGCTTATTGATGAGTCTGCACAGTTCTTTCTTCCCATTTTGCCTTTTTCCTTGGGAAAGCAAACAGGTTTCCTGTTTTTCCTTGGGGAACTTTGACTGACATCAAGCTATAGATTTTCCCGGAAAAAAAAAAAAAAATGTTGTCATCAGTCTTCCCTTTGCTATTCTTCAATTGGAGATACTAGTTTTGTCAGTCACTTGTAGGCATTACTTTGACACATTTGACACTATCTTGCACAGACTTGGGAGATGGGAAGAGTGTTTAAGCTAAAATGAAATGCTCTCCAGGCAACAGACACTTTGTTCTAATTTACAAATGACTCATATAAGGGCTTTGAGTATGGATAATCACAAAAAAGTTTTAACTGGCAAAAAGTATCTGTAGGGAAGACCTTTCATCTCCCAGTTCAGAAAATTGAAATGAGTGATGAATTTATAAGTTCATCCACTATAAAAGAGACATCACTAGTATGTTGAATTCACTTGTTAGGTTTCTATTCAGTATTTCCACTAAACATGTTCATTAGGTAAGTCAGATTATTGTTATGATTACTTTTCCCTAAGATTCTCTGAAGGCAGAGTATTCCTCTCTTTCTTAAGAGTATTGGCATTAAGATATGGTAAAAAATCATGTTATTCAAATCTGGTAAGCTATTTTTAACAGAAAATAACAGCAAATATTTCACAACAAAACAAGTTCAAATGTATCAC
Organism: Aythya ferina; assembly: GCF_964211825.1. Lineage (NCBI taxonomy): Eukaryota > Metazoa > Chordata > Aves > Anseriformes > Anatidae > Aythya > Aythya ferina. The sequence goes on along the minus strand of NC_140296.1, from coordinate 119,281,516 downwards.
CTACAGCTGTGCAATATTGTACAAAAAGGATAACATTCCTGCTACCTGTTGTCATATTTATTTTTACTATCACAACTGAAGATATTTTCATGAATATGTCTAGATCTTTTATTGATATTTTTAAATGTACTTGCAAGCTCACTTTGTTGTATGTAAATTAGCTTGTATATCTTAATGTGTCTCATGTTAAGGTGACTTCTCATCTTCCCAAAATATTCTTTGGGAATAAGTCAAATAAATTGTTCTCTATATACTAGTGTTTCTCAAACGTTTTGAATTGATGCCTTACTACCTAAATTATGAACTGGCTTTACAGTAATAATAAAGAGATCCATCTGTAAACTTCTGTTTACTGCCTCTTATTTCACTATTTTAAAATACCGACTGAGTACCTGACCTGATGGTAGGATCAGAAGAACTGGATTTTTCCTTTAGACCATAGAAATCTCTTTGCCACCCATTGCTAGAGCTCTCTTTTGAGATAGCCTCCTGAGAGCTATGACCTAGTGCTTGCAAAACAGATTTTTTTATTTGATTGATGTTCCTTGAATGCATTGCTCATGTAAACTGATATAAATGGTTATTGAGTCTCACTCTACCAGATATGAAACAGACACTTTTATCCAAGAGTTCTCTGCATGCAAGTATTGCTTTTCTCCATTTCTGCATGTTATTTTGAAATGGAAGGGATCAAAGCTCAAAAACATATTTAGGGCACTGCATATAAATCAGCTACATAGGTACATATGGAATATATTAAATTTATAGGAGTACAGTACTTGCTAACCTGCTGCCTAGCTGCAGGGTTTTGAGTTCCTTCACAGGTCCATTACACTGGACTAAACATGTTTGATTCAGACCTAGATTTTGCTAAGTTGCTAACTGATTTTTTTATTTTTTATTTTTTTTTGTCCTCTACTTTGTTCCACAGTCAGGTCTGCTACTGCACAGTTTGAGGAATGAGTCATGTAGGCTGTTGCTGGTGGCATGCATGTCTCCTAACCTGAAGCCCAATGCTACCAAGTGGCTAGAAGGCCCAATCAGCCAGCACAGCAACTAATTCTGCAATTTCATGTAGGTAGGAAGGCCACAGTTTCTGCAGCTAGGTGATTAGCAAAGTGTAGGATGTAGCCAGATCCTCTGCAGTAAGTTGGCAGAAAATAGGCTTTTGCCCATAGTTTGTGACTATGGTAAATGCAAGGTGTCTCAAGTTCACACACATACACAAATGCTCTTTCTTCCTATCAGCATAGGAGGTTTAGAGCAGAAGTTCCCTTTCTGCATTCCTCTTTCTCTATCAAGGTATGTGCTACTTCTCTTTTCAATGTGCTGCTACTGTTCTGCGGTCATTCTCCATGTGAAAGTGCTGTGTTGGCTGTCTGTTAGTGGTCAGGTAAGCCTGCCCTCTAAACTCCTCAGCATGTTGCAGAGTAATAGGAAGAAAGTCAGCAGCTTTTCAGCTGCTCCAATGAACAAATATATTGGTTTGGGCACATTTGATCAGTATATTTTATTTAATCTCTAGCTGCAACATTTGCTTTTGCTCAATTTCAACTCTCACCTTCACTGCTGTATTTTATCTTCACACGTCCACTCCAGTCTCTTGACAGTTTACAACTGCCATTCCTGCTCTAATCAGGCAGCTAATAATCATGGTTCTTATGAATATACAGAACCCTGAGCACTGAGCTTGCATGCACAGCAAGTCAGCAGATCGTGTGCTGCTCACTGAAGTGCAGCAGAGCTCCTCATGAAGTCCAGCAGACCAAGGGCCTGTTCTTTAAGATGGCACTGGTAGTACTAAAGAATGGATGCACTACAAATCCTGATGACCTCTGTAGACTTCCTGGTTCAGTGTGTGATTGTTCTATAGTTCTGCTCAGTTTACTTTTAGTTACTAATCAAAAAGACTTCAGCATCTTTTATTTTCATCCTCCTGGCAACAGAAATTTAAGTTTTGACATTAGAGCTGGATTACTTTCACATGAGCATTGACATAGCCACCTACCTCCAGTTGTAGGAGGGAGTGCCTTATATGTATCTAGAGAATAAGCATGTTTCCTTACACAAATCTAGAGAATGAGCATATTGGCAAGGGGATGCTAAAGAAGTAAGTTTCAGAGAACATTTATTGAAAGAAATTCAAAAATTTGAAAATTTTTACAAGCAGTGTAAGAACTGATTCATATTCAACTCATAAGGGAAGAGAAGTATGCAATGCATTTAGTCATAACTAGAAAGGATGCTCCAAAAATACATTTTTACAGAAAGAAGCTACTCAGTCAGACCAAAACCAATTCACAGAAAATACTGAGCAAAGAATTTTCACTACCGACTGTATTTCACTAGTGAATATGTCAGAAAGGCTTCCATAGCTTAACCTGCTCTCTCTGGCATTCACTACTGAGAAATCATCTCTTTCTGACAGACAAACAGTGACATAGATCTTTGACCACGTGTTAAGTTTAAAAACAATTACAGTTGTGCTTTTTCTCATTTACCTCAGATGGAACACTCCTTGGTTAGGAAACTGCATAAACGTCTAGAAAGATACCTCATTATTTTTCTTCATGCCCCAAATAATGTCTTTGTTTAACTTTTGCAATGACGGGTGTTCAAGACAAAATGACACTGCTTAGGGTGTGGTCATACTGGAATTACTGCTCGAGATCGAACTGTCTTGTCATTTCCTTACAGTCCCCATAATCTGCCTCTGTCAGCATTGCCCTTCGATATATGTGTAAAACTGTAAGCATTACAAGACAAATGCTATTTTTAGGTTCTTTTTTTTTTTTTTTTTTTTTTTTTTTTTGCAAGCATCTTGTATGAAGGGATCCTAATCCAAAACTAGGGCTCCAACACAGTGAACATACAAATAATACACAGTATCTGTAAACTGAGTTAGATGGGAAGTCTGTTTGCTGCGTATTATGACTTACGTTATCCAGTTTGCTCCAGAACACATCTTCTTTGCATACAAGCTTTCTCACTGGCCACTATACATGAATCTCACCATACAAAAAAAAATGAGAATTCACACCTGCTTCTGTCTACCACGAATTCCACTTGGAAGTAGGATCATTTCGCAGCTATTGCCTGCAGGTGCTAATGCTACACAGCAATCTTACAGCCTGAGTCATCAAACTCAGAACACTGCATTGCTCTAATAGTTTTCATCTTTGGAAGAGAATATTCTTATCACATTGTGTACCAGTTCCAATTTTCTCACATTTAATCTACTATCTTCAGTCATTATTGTCTAGGTGTTTGTATTAGCTTTACCCACCACTCACCTGTAAAACAATTTAGGAACAAGACCACTGGGAGGAGATGCACATAGTCAGCTTTCTTCTGGCATTATCAACACACTTGCTGCATAGGAGCTTTTAAATGGAGGGCTGCACCCCAAGTGCTCTTGACGAGCTTGAGGCTGTGCCCACTCAAGGTACATGTTTCTCGATAAAACCCTGCAGGTTTACTGCATCTTACTGAAGTCAATGCACAGCAGAAGACCTAAACCTCTAGGCTGAAGGCTCTTCTCCCTTACAGGCTGTGTTTATCCAGCTGAAAACCCAGGCATTGTCCTGAGGCTCTAATAAAACGACCTTCTAAGATGAATTAGGATGATGTGTTGCTATTGTTAAGAGGAAACTTGAAATTGAGGCTGATATGCAAAATGACTGTAGTACAGTATCTAACAAGAGAAGTTCTTTTGATGCCCTACTTTAGCTTCAGTTATCTTGATCTTCAGCCTCCCACAACTGTTCAGGAAGGCAGAAACTCGTATGTCACTGTGGTCAGTTGTGGGAGAGAAAGGAAAGAGGGAGTTCACAGTCTTGCTGCACAAAGTTATGCATTTGTTTCTTCTTGATCAAACATCCTAGGGTTTTTCCCTTCACCTCAAAGCCTCTCCAATTTTTATTTTAGCTTAGTATTTTCAGGCGATATATCCTGGGAATAAGGAACATTGCAGCTATATCCAAACAAAAACGGCTATTTAGGAACATAAGGTAAGACCTAGTATGACCACTAGATGACGGTTTCACATCATCCTATGAAAAACACTGCCATAGGAGAAATACTAGTTATCTGCATGCTCTCTTGCTGGATTTGGGATTCTAGTGATTCTTTTTCTTATATGTAGAGTTTCATTTATGACAGGGAGTTGCATCTTTCTGTGCATGACACCATTGAGTGATAGTGGCATATAAGGTAATTCTAAGGAAAATTAGCAAAAATAACACAGTATAAACCAATGAGCCCATTCAGAAATGGCTGGTGATATCTCTATGGTATACATTAATTCAAGTAGGTTCTGTGGGGATAGAGAAGAGAACAGGGAAAAGCCAGTGAGATATCTAGGGCTGGAGGAGTGAAGGGCAAATTGTGAAAAGGGTGGAGGAATTAACGAGAATTCAAAGGAGTGCAGTTAAGGGCAGGGGTTCCTCTACTGTTTCAGCACTCCATCTTCTTAGTGGGAAGACTCCTTCTCCTTTTTATTATAGAAATCAAAATCCATCTACAAGCTGGGGCCCACACCTTTCAATTTAAGGGGAGGAATAGCAAATGAGTTAGAGACCACTGCATACCAGCCCAGTGGGTGACTCATTGAAACCTGATGGAAAACATGATAGAGAAAGTCTGCAGTGGCCACACTTTCTACTGCCATGAAGTATTAAGCTGGAGAGGTGCTCATAAGCGAAGGGGAATTGATGCTTGCTCTGCCTTTTAAATGTAGGATGTAGGCATTCCCACCCTGCTATATGCATGGTCTTTCTTTCTTGAGAAAGCCCTACAAAACATAGGCAAGAATTTCTGATCACAGGCAAACATAAGCATACATACCCAGTAGGAAAATTTGTTTCACCAACCCTTTGCCCTTTCCCCTGTATCTTTATGGCTCTGTCACAGAGAGAACCGTAGACCAAAAACCTTTTAAAAGTTTGCATCCTATCACAGTCACACATGTTAATCCCCTTCACATTTCTCCCAAGTAACCACCTCCAGTCCCCAATTCAAACCACCCATCTCTGCTTAGTTTCTTTCTTTCTACTTTTCTGCAAGCACTCAGACCTCTTAATACTGATGAAAATCTTAAAAGGTTCTTGTCATGTTATGGTCATGTTACAGATACATTGCAAGGGGCTGAAGATGTGCACTTGGGCTGTACGATGTGAAAAGCTGTATATTCAAACACAAAACAGATGACTGGGTCTGGGGTTGCATGACCCATCATGCTCCTTGGCATGCTGGTTCAGGAGAGGGAAGTAGGGGTGTGTAAGATCCCAGCAAAGAACTGGGTTATCCAGCCTAGCTAGTCCCGTTATTGGTAGGACCAAGAGCATAAATCTGCAGTAGGAAACTTAAAAGAGCTTATAGACGTGGTGCCTTATAGATGAATAACTGTAGGAACATGCTTTTTAGGAGCGTTTACCACTGGCTGCAGTACAGTACAGCTGTCTCCTTACTACTGCAGGACCCACATTGTAGGAGAGCAACTCAGCACATTACAGATCTGCTGACAAGCTAAACCTGATGTAGGGGATATCCAAACCAAGAGGATGCTGCAAACGTAGGAGCTGAGCTGTCAGTGCCACAGCACAGCAGCACAGGAGGTAATAAGAAAGAGAGGTGTTTTTTTTAAAAAAGCTCTCTGCACCTCATTGACCCAATGAGGTTGAAGTAAGTAGGCACTCCTGGCTCTCTGGACTTAGTATTTTAAAAGCAGTCAGAACACTGGAGGAGACTAATACTGCTTTGCCTGTTAGTAACACCTCCTGGCCAGAGATCTTACAGTACTTCACCATTACTTATATATTTAAGTACATTAATCCCCTCTGAATTATCATCAATATTTCAAATAGACAAGAAAATGAAGGGAAGTGGAATTCAGTGATTCGCCCACAATCACCCAGAACAACATTGTGTCCACTAAAAGGATTAGGAAAGAAAAGAGGAAAGAAAAATAATAATAATAAAAAAATGTATATAAAATAGACCCTCAAATCTGCCTTAAATAAAACTGACAATACCTTTAATAAACATAGGTAAATTTCTTCTCCTCTAGAAGTCCCACTTCTCCCATAGGTAAAACAGGGTTTATGACACTGACCTACTCTGTGCAATGCATGGTCTTCTAGTTTTTGCAGATACTGTGTAGAAAGTAAGCATGAATTCTGTCATCAAAGTGCATCCACCTCCAAGATTGAACACAGCTAACTATGAGAACTGTTAATCCATTTAAGAGTTTTAGAATAGAAAGTGAAAACTGTAATATCAACTTGAAACTGCCAATCTGGGTTTAGATAGGGAACTTGCTCTTCACCCCTACCCCCTATATTTCCAACGTGTCACAGAAGTGTGTATACCATCCTCACAGAGAATAATATCGAGATTTTAAGGGACAACATTTTTATGCCATTTGGCATCTGATTTCAGATGTCACCTTACAGCAAATCACTGTCTTTTGTCCATTTATTAAGTAATACTTTCCATAGGACACTTTTTTTTTGTTTGCTTGTTTGTTTTCCTGTGGTCTCCTCACTTCACGCTGACCAGTGACCAGCAGTGTTTTAGCTGTACAAGCTGATGAGCTCATGCCCTGAAGTGGAAAGGTTACACAAGACTCAGCTGCTAACACTTCCAAGGCTGAAAATCTACTAACACTGCCACGTGTATGCAGGGGTGGGAGAGTGGCTTTTAAAAATAAAAAAAATAAATAAAAAAACCTGCAAAAGCAATGTATAGCACTGGGACTTGGTTGCGCGTCATCTGTTTTCATTTACCATTTCAAGCTCTAGTGCACCAGCTGAAAGTAAACATTATTTCTACTCTTTATAACCATAATCATAACCATAGATCAGAACACAAAAAATCACTCAGATGACTGCACGAAAGTGAAAGAGATTGCAAGACACTAGCTCTAAGGAACTAAAATGCACTGGGATAGCTCAAAAGAACTCTTAAAAATTATTCCAGGTAAATATTATATCCCTCCTTGCTTTACTCCTCACGTCATCAAAAGCAAGAATAAAATCTCTAGAAGGAGCAAGTTACATTTAGGGGATTGAGGAGAGAAAGTTTGTAAAAATTTCCATGGTGGTTTTTCAGCTTCTAACCAGATTCCATTAACCTTATTCATCCCGTAAAGGGAGCAAATCTCAAGTCACGTAGAGTCCAATATATGACTGCTTAATTGCTTTTAATGCAGGAGGATTTTATTTCTCATGCCCTGGCTAAAGATTAAAAGAAAACTATTAGGGCAGGAGGTGGACACCAAAACGTCTGTTGATGCCAGCTCTTTTTTCCCCTTTTTCAGACTTTCATCCAAAACATGCTTACTTTGGCAGCCTACCCAGAGGGCTATGAAATCATAAAGAGCCACTGTCCAATTCTTACCTCTTCAAGACAGTAGACCAGATCTAATCCCTGCAAATTGCAGTTATTTTGATCAAAACTGTTTGGCCAAACTATGAAATCTCTCTCTCTCTTTTTTTTTTTTTTCTTTTTTTTTTTTTTTTTTTCCCTTTTTTCTTTTTTTTCTTTTTCCTCTCTGTTTTATTTCTGTCAGCAGGACCTGGAGGGACTCTGGAGACAGACTTTTCCCAAAAGCTTTTGGGGCTATTCTTTCCTACCTGCCTTTTAGTTACATAAAGAAAAAGGGGTGGGGATTGCTGGGGAGAGAGGGACAGAAAAATTACTTGCACTGTTTAAGAGCTTGCTTTCAAAAGACTGAATGAATGGCCCAAGGGATAATGAGGCCTTGCCTTTATGCTGCTGGCTCAACTTTGAGGTGATTGAAGATTACTGCTTTGTTATTACCCATGTTTATTATAGCAATGTCTAGGGAATAATCAAAATTGACAAAGATATAGTAATCACTATACAAATGGAGTTGTAGACTGTCCATTACCTAAGAAACTTACAATTTAAACAGACACACCAGATGTGGCAGGGCAGGATATCAATAGTGATGTTTGAAAGCACATGCAGTGTTGGCAGCGCGTTTAATGCTTTGATGCCCAGTTACCCCTTCCTGGATCACAGTTAAGATTTTCAAAAGCACACAAGGGTGTGAGATGCATGAATGTATTGAGAAAGCTCACTGTAAATTACTAACTCTGCAAGCTGATCACTGATAGTTTCTGTTTCCATTGCAACATCCTGTAGAAACATGCTAAAATCTGAAGTGAATAGCACATATTCCACTTAGTAGCTCAAAGCAACACTAACAATCCAAACAACTGTATGTCAGACACTATAAAAGCAGCAACCAGTTCTTATGAGGACTTTTCTTGGGCAGACATCAAGGTAGATAAGTTGAAGGTAGGTAAGACTCATTGTATTCCTACTGTGGAGAGGAGAAGGTAGGCGGCAGATGGAATTTAAGGCATCAAAGACAAGGCAAGAATTAATCCGATACAGAATAAACTGGAATTAGACTGGTAGGACAGAATTCAGCTTGAGCAAGAGTGATTTTGCGCATTTTGTCAGAAACTGAAAAACTGCAAGTAGTGAGACAGAACAAGAAGTTATATGTAAACTTGAATGGCATAATCCCTGCACTGATACCCCCTGGATTTTCAGGTGCAAGAAGTTCTCCCTTTCAAACACAGAATCACAGAATCACAGAGTGACTGAGGTTGGAAGGGACCTCTGCAGGCCATCTGGTCCAAAGAGATTTATGGTTCTTTTTATGGCATCATATTCAGATTTTAATGCTCTATGAAGTCAAATTCTAGTTACTATAGTCTGCTATGTATTAAAAGATGATGCTGCAATGCACGTACGAATTGTGTTCCTGCTTGAACCACAATACAAAAAATCCAATGTCTCAGTAATGTAAGATTTTGATCTCACAGGAAAAATTAAGTGCAGATTACCTAAAAACTAAAACAAGTAAATAATGTTCTTTTGGGATTCATATCTGGCAGTTTACTAAGGCAATTCAAAAGTATAAATATTTACAATAGGAGGTACACAGATTTCTTGTAATGTTATAGCTGATTCCAATTTGGAATACATGCTGTTTTGCTTAATTTTATTCCATTTGCTTTTGAAAGCTGACCCATACCCCACATTTAAACTTCATTATTCCCACATATAAACTTCATTATTTGCTCATCCTTTCTGTCCCTATCCCTGCTCTGTTATTTTTCCAGGGTTTGTCTTTTATTGGAAATTCCATGTGCTTTTAAATTTACAAAAAGAATTGCTTTGATGAAAAACTGTGAATACAAAAAGCAGAATCCTACCTCGGTATTTACAAAATATATTTGTGTTGCATATGTAGTGTATGAATCTACAAATGTATGTATATAACATTACTATTATTTAATAGTATTACTGGCAAATTTAGAGATCCTGCTGAAAACCAGAGATAAAAGCCTTTTCCTCATAGAGTTTATAACTTGAATAGTCAAAATAGATGATGTGGAAGAAAATACTTTCAAGTCTTCATCACAGATGTATACTTTCAACCTTTCTTACCTCATTCCTTTCCTGCATCTCTAAAGGAACTTGCAATTTAAATAACACAGAGGGGATTATACCAGTCAGTAAAAACAATTTGTAATACACAGGGCCAGAACAATGAAAACCTTGTCAGCACAGTGTGACACATCTGCACTGGGGGTTTGCAATAGCATGAGTGCATCAGGGTCCCTGCACTACTGCAAGGAAGATCATAATTAAAACAAATTGAAAGGCTCTAGCTAGGGCTGGGCAGACCTCAGATTATGCAGAGGTTCCCGACAGCTTTTTTTTTTTTTTTTAACAGTGCAGATGTTGGCTGGGCCTTCTCTGAATAAGCCTCAGGATGTGTCTACTCCATAACTTCAGCTCTCAGTCAGGTTTCTGTGGTGGTTTATCACTTCCCATTCCCAAAGCAGAAGTAGACTTAAAATAAATTATTTGAAACATACTTCTATCAGTTCAAAAGGAGTTAACCTTAAGCTTGGAGTCCAGATTTCATCCAAACTATTTTGCCCCCCTTTATAATGCAGCATTAAAAGTTATCAGTTATCAGTTTGAAAACCTGGTTCTTTCACTGGAGAATTCTCCTGAATCAAGAGGAGATACTAGTGTCTGATCACGGAAGAGAAGTGGGACTGTCACAGAAGGTTGGTGAAAACTCACAAATACGGGAAGTTTGTGCATTCTGTAGTCTAATGAGAGGTACATCATGACATTCATCCTTGATGTACTGGAAGCTAGAAACTGAGGGCAGAAGATCAGTTCCCAGACCTAACTTCATTGTTGGTAATAACTGGAGTAATAATCTGGTGCATTCTACTTACACTGGAGGCCATGGATTAAACAGATCAACAGTAAAAGGTACACACTTACCGTACAGAGTGCAGTCACTTCTAGAGTTTGCTCCTTCTCTAGAGGACTTTCTGATGCTGTGCAGCACTGGAGAATGTTTCATTCTTTCTCTCTGCAATAAAATGACGAACCCTGGTATTACTAAAACTGTTAAACAAAACAAAACAAAACACTTTTTCTCTGCTTTGCAGAGAAATATTCAATGTGAGCCACAAATGTAAGTACATTCCAGGGTCAAAGTCATGTCAGTTTTACTCAGTCTAACATACATAAGTAGCAAATAGATGTATAGACAACTGGAAATGCCTTGAAAATTCAGCCCTTACAGGTTTGAATCAGGCCTATATCTGAAATCCAAACATATCATCAAAGTAACAACACTTAAACTAGGCATTAAGAAATCAGAAATGTGTCCTCGTTCCGGCCTCAGCTTATTTGGAAGTAATATAACTGTTTCATTGGATAGATCCCTAGGTTGTAGCCAAGGGATTTAAATCAAGTCTTGTTATCCACTGAAGCCTCGAGGGTCTAAGAATACAAGTAAAATCTCATGATTCTCTTTTAGGCAGCGAATCTCTTTGCTTTTGCCAATCTATAATCTTTCAGGCCAGGCAGCTTCCCGCTGAGCCAAAGCTAATACAGACCTTTACATTCTAGGTCGTGCCCCTTGTGTATTTGACACACAGAACAGAAAAGGGGAAAAGAACTGGTTGTATCTGTGCACTGGGAATTCCCAGCTACCTGAAGTTTTTTTCTTTGGACAGTTTTACCTTGTGCCAATGGGTGGCCCAAGACTAGCAGAGGCCAAGGACCAGGGAGTCGTATGAGTGGTTTCAAAGCAACTATAGCTGTGTGTGTAAGACCTCTTTGGACTTCTGCCAGATCCAGTTCAGGCAACCTGGAGAACGTGGGCCAAGCTGTACAATGCAGGCCTGTGGTGGTTTAAGACCTGAGGCACATGAATAGTGTGAGGTTCAAAGGGATGCAGGGGAAAAAAAAGCACACAAAGCACAAAGCAGTATCTTTCTGTGGCTGCGAGTTCTAGACCTAAGAGTTACTGCCTTGTCTCAGGGAATAACCTGGAGGCATAATCAGCTCTGATGTGTTTGTTTTTGTCTCCTCCTGGGAGCCATTATACGATATTAACAAAATAAATCAATTTTAAATAACTCAGTGTGTACACTCACAACAGAGCAGTTCTTTCTGGCATACCTCAGGGACATTGCACAGTCCTCCACCATTATGAATGAATGAATGGGCCTTAGCTGTACTGCAATAGAGTAATTTGTTTTAATAATGTCTGAATATACACTGAGGTAATATTTGTGCAATCCCTAATAGTGTTCTCAGGGCAAAAATTCACATATTAAGGGAATAGTGTTTATTTACATTTAAAGAGCAGTTATGTACAGAAAAGAGCCTCTAAAAATGACACCAGGAGGATCATATTTACTCTCTCCCCGTGGTTTTAGTTTATACTTGCCTGGTGCACAAGTCAAAGGTGTTTTCTTTCAAATGACAGTTACAGAAACTTCACATAGGATTTGAAAGACATCTGCTTTTTATCCCCATACCCGCAGTGGAGAGCCTGCAACTGTATTTAACTGGAGTTGGCAGCAAGGAGAGACACCAGATGCCCAGAAGCTTCTTAATCCTTTACAAGAGTCAGTCGTTCTCCTCTTAAAAAAGGAACATTTTGGTTGGTGGTAAGTGAAATCTGTGTACATACTAGAAACACCACAGAAAGAGCACTGTTTTAAGGGTGGGAGTGGTTTCTTTGGGTCTGTTTTCTAATGTTAATTCCTTCTCCTATTAAAAATGGCAGAATGCTCAAAAAGGGAGAGTATACTACAGTCTTCATGAAAGCCTTGCTGGGGAAGATAAAGTCATGGATAAATACATGAATAAATCCTTCCTGGATCAGATAAAGACATTTCAGTGCCTTTAAGTAAGGTTAAGAATTGAGTATCACATGTTTGTCATTTTTTGATTTTCCAAAAGTATCCTAGAATCAATGTCTCCTCTCAGCCCAATATTAAGCTGTTCTGAAGGTATTTCCTATGCTGACTTGTTTCTGCAGAGATTCTACCTGTTTCTTTTTAATTTATGACAGCTCTTTGGAACATTTATTTCTGAGTCCAAGAGAAACTGTTTATAAAAGAACAGCCGAAATCTCATTAACAACATAATACACAAAAATAAATTGCTCTAGGCCAGTATTTGAAGGCCCAATTTTCCTGTTAATAGTCAACCATTCATGGTCATTTGATAAACCTAACCTGAATTTAATTCTGGCAGAACATCTTGTTTGGCCACTTGGTGTTTCAAACCATAAAAGATTAGTTGCAAAGTTCTTTCCTGTATATGTGTATATATATATCACAGAATCACAGAATCACAGAATTTCTAGGTTGGAAGAGACCTCAAGGTCATCGAGTCCAACCTCCAACCTAACGCTAACAGCCCTCCACTAAACCATATCCCTAAGCTCTACATCTAAGGAACGCTGATGATGGCTTTCTATTCTCCAGGCTACCTGCTCACTAGACGACATCTTTCCTGATGTATAGATTCAACACATTTTTTTTGTTGGTGTAGCTTATTATCTCATAAAGATAGATCTGCTGCTCCTGGATTGCTGCTTCAGCAGCGGTGGAGCTCATGCAAGCAATGGCAAAGCACAATGCTGAAGATGAGACTGAGATGGAATTTCCAGGCTCAGCATTGCAATCAGTTATAGCCGTCTCTCTCTTTCCAAACAACAATATCCCTTCTGGGCAGCAGTTATTGATGTTTGGCTTTGACTCAGAAGCAAATCTTTGCAAGGATTGGAAAGTTTGAATGTAATCATTTGGCTGCCTTGCAGTTATCTCAAGTGAACAAAAATGTTTTTCATCTGTTAGGAACTTTGTTCAGCTCAAGGCAGCTGAAACATCATTCCAACACTTCACAGACCTATATGCTTCTCTTTTTAGTATTTTGTTTTGTCCAATGCAGGTTTTAGACTCTACAGAAACTGCTTAACTAAGTGAATAAAACCCATATGCCTGGGTACTGCTATAGGACTCAGTTTCATTGGGGGTGACAGCCCCATACTTCATCTACACGTGATAGGTTCTGTTAAAACCACCAACTACAAAAAAAGTATTATTCTCGAGAAAGGAATATAAATAACAAGAGTATAACCCTTTGCTGTGCACTTAGAGGCATTGGTATATTGCTCAACTGCCTGTAATACAAACTCCCTGACAATCCACAAGGTGTAGCAGAATTTCATTAATACATATTAACAGGAAGATAAAGATCAATAGAGCTATTAAAAAAAAAAAAAAGAAAAGAAAAAAAAAAAAAAAGAAATCACTACATGAATAATGCAGAAGAATATAAACCAGGTTCACTCCTTTCAGAAAGAATCTTAGCAATCCCTGCTAGGTTATTATAGTACCTGAAATTAACAGTAATCATTCTTTACCTCTTGGAAGTAATAAAATTATAATAGGAAATTTTATTACAAAACTGTGAGCCTGATTTAACAAATAACCTTATTTTTACATCCTAATGAGGGAGTTCCTTCATGTGCTTAAATTTGAACACAAGCATCAATTGCATTCCTGATTGGAATTAGCTCTCTTAGTATCTATTTTCTGATGTTTTAGAAGACACCATTGTAAGAGTTACATTATAAAAGAGAAAATGAATGGCTTTTGAATATTTCTCAATTGATTTTCAGTTCATTACATTTGTACATGGACTGAAGCACTGTATTTCCATTAAGTGAAATAGCACACAAAGTCCTCTTTTTAAGTTAGGATAGAAAACAGCTGATTCCTACCTCACTGCTGAAACCTGTCACTAAATCTGTTCCTGTAGAGGCAGTGAAACAGAACCATTTTCATAAGGGGTAGCACCATCAAAATTGCTAGAGGGACCTCCTGAACACAAACACGGCCATACCTCAGCTATTTTCTCTTAGAGATCCTGCTTAATGCTCTTGCCAGCAATGAGCATATCATCATTCACCCATTATGTCTTAAACTAAACATTCTGTTCAAATTGGTGCCTATTCTGATTTGGCCTCATCAAAGGTCCTAGAAAAGAAATTTGGGTGGCTGTGTCTTAAGGGGCGTTGTCTGGTACTGTGCAGAGGAAGTACATGAAAACATGTTCAGAAGTACAGCTCCTGGTTAGATATATTTTTTCTAATGAAGAAGACCATGGAAACAGTGAATATTGCCAGTCCCAAGTGGATAGTGCTTATTGACAGAGTTTTTTTGTACACTTTAATCAAAACGGTACGTAAAAAGGCCTATCAAAAACAGCAGGTTCGACTTTGCTAACACTACAGCTTTAAAAATCCCTCCCTTTAATGAAGCTGCTTTAATGCGATGTTATTGTTATAAGGTTTTGTTCAAAAGCGATAAATTCAGGTTTGGCCTGGTTTAAGGCGCTTGCATCTCCTTTTATGAGAAAAGTAAGTTAAGGAGCATAAATAAACAAACAGCCTTCAGATAGTTTTCACAAAAGTCAAGCAATGTTTGTTAGTGTGACGTTTGTAAATCAACGTTCAGAGTCTGAGCCAAAGATCAGTAAAGCAAATAGAAGCCTTTTTGGCTGACTCTAAGGGCAAATGAATTATCATGTACTGAGAATATGTGCTGTAATTATTACAAGCATCAGCTGTAAAGACCTGCCTATGATCTGCATAAGCACTTTTGGGATGCTTTTCCACGAAGAACAGTGAATTCTAGAACAATATAAATAACAATTGGAAACATTCAAAACAATTATTTTTATGTATGGAAAAACAAAAACAAACAAAAAAAAAATACCACTTCATGCAGTGAAAATATGAAACGGAGCTGCGTTCGTTCATGCTTTGAACCAAACTTATTTGGGAAAATATTTGCCATTCCCCTCTTCTAAAACTAGATACAAAGCTACCCTACTTCACTGGAAAAACAGAGGAGTGATAGAATTCATGTTTCACAGTATACAGGTGAATCTTTTGTATTTTTTCAGCTAATCCAACGTATCTTGCACCTTCTATGCTAAATTACAAGCTTTATAGTGGACCTTTCTTGCTTGCTTGCTTGCTTGGTGAAACTGGCTTTGTGCTTTATTTATTATTCTCTTTTACAGTCTGCTCTAGTCTGGAGAGATCCAACATGGACATTCTCCAGCCTAGTCTTTACAGGCTATGCCTTCTCATAAATAGTTTCCAGTACAAGAGATTGTAATCCAATGCCATTTAATAAATGACTTTTTCCTATCCTTTCTTCCTCCCTGTTTCCTTACACTGAAGCACATTTCATCTAGCAGAAAGTAGGAAACGAGTCACTGCCAGCATTTGAACCACCAGGTACTAATCAAGTACTAGCAACACCCAGTAATGAAAATTCTACAGGTCAGCATGAGCTACGAAATTCACACCTGGATCCAAGTTTTCCCTGGTGTTTCAACTCACAAGAACCACAGGATTTGCTTTCAGCTCAACTTGATTCACATAAAGCAAAACTACATTGTGTTTCATTACAGTGTTTTTACTGTAGCTGGTGCTTGTTTGTGTGTTAGACAATGAAATACATGAACTTTGTCGGCTGTATGGACCATCAACGATGTGCATAAAAGCCAGTGCTAGGTGTCAGAGACCAGTGTTGTACCTGGTATTATACATAGAACAAAATACATAGAAAAATCTTGTTCCCTCCCATTTAGTCCTCTCCTCAGACAAGTTTAAATACTGATGAAATATAAGTTTAATACTGATGAAATATATCTACAGAAATGCAATGAAACTTAGGCAGATGAGGATGATACTGTACAAAAGCAAACATCAGTGAGCCTCTACACAGAGCCTCTACAAAGCAAATAAACAGTGAAGAGTTCTAGTTCATAATAATAAAAATAACTGTGTGCAAAAATAAATATTGAAGATTTCCAGTTTGCTAGAAAAAAACAAACAAACAAGAAACAAAAACAAAAACAAAATTAAGCACTTGGAAAGCTAGATGTGTTCCACCCCCATTTCCAGTTCCATATGGCAATTCTCAGAGGGCCTCTGACGCAGACACAAGATTGATTTGCACTAAAACAGTCACAGGGTGGACAAAACAGACTGCAAACACTTCAGAGGAGAGATAGTGTATTTGCGTACAAAACACCTGTTGCTGTAGGGCTCTGAATCTATCTGGAGGCCAGGAGAAATAATATTAGTAATAATAATAATAGTTGAAAGCACATGCTGTTAGCTAGACTGGAGGCATCCATGTGTAATACTACAGGACAGGCAGGAAACCGCAGAACCAAAATATTAACGTTGCAATGCTGGAGATGAAAGGACAGAGAACACAGGATGCGTGCAAAGTCTGTGTTAGAAACACTGCCCTGAACATAAAGATATCGGGAGAGGAAATAAGATCTCCCTCAAAACTTGGTTATTTGTGGCAAAGCAACAAAGTGAACTGACATGTTTTTGCCCCGGTGAAGAGTCTGAGGTACCACCCCAGGTTTCTCTTGCTCTTTTTGCAAGAGTTGCTCACTCCACATGTGACTGGATTGGTGACTGCTCTGTTTCCTGGTAAGCAAGTGTACACATCTAACCAGCCCTTAATTACACGGTGGGTTACAGGCTGCAGCCGCCACTGCTAAAATAGCTGTCGTCTAACTAACTTTCAACAGAAAATTTCTTAGTGGTAATGTATGGGAAGGGATAGAAAAAGTCCAGCTGGGTGTTCTGAAAGATCAGCATTTGCCTCATTAATCTATGTATCTGGATTTGGAAAAGAGTGAAATTAATGGATCTTCTAAAATCTGGGTTAAAGTCCTAAATCCTTTGGACACAGTCACCAAACACAAAAGTCATTAAAGAACAAATTATGGAAGTCTAATAATTGAAAAAACAGTAGCTGATAGTAATCTCAAACCACAAGTACCTCAATCACCCAAAGCACGGACAAGTGAAAGCCAGTTCAGAAATCTCAAACACATGCATAACAGCTTCGTTGGGTACTCTTTTATGTCACAGGGGCATGCATGCTTTCATAGGGATTGGAGTGGGGAGAAAGAAGATACGGACTGAGAGCAAAGAAACAGAAGAAACAAACTTTGACATCCAATAGAAGCACTGGTAAAAAAGCCTAGAAAGGCAGCTTTGACCAGAATGTCACTGAAATGCTAAGAACTCTAAACGCAAAGACTTCTTGATTCCTACTGTGTCCAGGGCAATATGTCCCTCCCTCCATTTGCATACTTCCTAAACACACAAGATGGCATTGAAGATACCTAATTCATTTTGTGTCATTAGACAGGATTATGCTTCTTCAGAGATGGTGAAGTTTTACAGCAGTTACTCTTATGCATCTAAGTTCCATGCAGAACAGCAGATGTTGTGACATCCCCCTTGCAGGGTTTCACTGAAGAATTTGCTCTTGCAACTTTAAAAAAAAATTGAGAAGTCTACATGAAAGCTCTTGGTCTTTGGTACAATTTGGGTACTCAGCAAGAGCTGCAGCTCTGCATGGCTCCACCCTGTGAAATGTGGAAATTCTGCAGCATTACAGCTGCTAAGGCAAAGGGCTCATTCAGTGGCACTGTTGAAATAGCAGTCTCAGCAGTCTCCAAAATCTGCATTCGAGATTATTCAAAGATTTTGGAATTACTGGGCTTGTATAATGTTAAGCTAAAACCATGTCCTCAGCTGTTAGGTAAAGCTCATCTCATCATCACCATCTCCGCTCTTCATTTCCACAGAGCTTTGCCAATGGAAATTCAGCTCCAGCTGAGCACCACCAGACATGGTGTCACTGCTGTTGCTGGGCTGGCCCATGACAGTTAAAATTTCTGGGCCACTACCTGATGCAGAGTGCAAGCTGGCTTAGAAAAATCTTTGCTGCTGCACTCTCAGCTCTGAGCGCCAAGTCAGCTGTTGGAGATGATGATGGAGCAGCTCCAGGGACACACATCTGCCGAAATCTGCAGAATGAGCCTTGATGTATGCAGCTGGATTGTCACAGACCTTGCCATCAGCCTCTGACATACCATCACACTGGCACGTCAAAACCTTTAAAGAGCAAAATCGGATTGTTTTTTGAGATTCACTTTTTGTTCAGATTCAATGCTAACCGTGGATTTTGGACTTTTTATTATGAGAGCTACATAAAACAAGCTTAGTATGTAAAATGAGGCTCATTTCTCAGATAAACATTTCATTTAATTTTTTGGCTTATTTCATAACTGACCACTTCTAAAAATGTTAAGATATACACAAACACAAAAGGATTAAGGAAGCTCACTGGGATTCCAATGCGTATACACAGACATTGCCTTGCAAGGGAAAAATATTCATGATTTTCAGTGGTGTTTAGCTGCTGCTATAGTCCGACTCACATTGCATTACTGAGCAAATTGGCAGCAAAAGTGATCCCAACATCTATCCAGCAACAGATTTAAGGAAATGGAGATGTTCCACTGAGAACTGGTTCTGTCAGAAAGTCAGATGAGAGACCCCAGAGTCTTTGCTAGGAAAGAAATAACAAAAATAATCTCCATGTGCTTAGAAGGGAAACCAGGGGCCCACACTTTACAACCAGCTCACTACAGAGTTGTGGCGGTAATGTGCTTTCCAGTGAAGGAATGAACCAGTTTCCAGACAAGCTCTCCTTCCTCAGTGGCTGGGGATTGACAATACATCTGTATTAACAGTGCTGGGAACTGCAAGTGTGATGTGAAATGAAATATTTATGATGTTATTGCAAGTGCTACATACTTATAAACTGCAAGTTCCTGTAACTTTCACTGGCGAGCTTGTTCTCTGCTCCACACCGTACAGGCTAGTAAAGTCTACAAGCTTCAAGGGCAACATTTTAAACTCCAGAAAAAAAGCTTTTTAGCCTGGAGATGGATAAAAGCATTTGCATGATAATGTCAATATTCCTCTCTTGCAAACCTAATGCTCACTTGACAGTTCTAAAGATGAAGGTCCTATCAGAAAAATGCGCTCTCTCTCTCTCTCTCTCTCTCTCTCTCTCATTAGGCCTTCTTCATCAGTGCCGGCCTGCTGCAGAGAAACCTTGGTAAGGGGCTGTGCTGTTACGAGACAGCAATTGTACTGAGTCCACAGACCTCTGCTGGCAAAGGCTAACTGGAGTCTATTGCTGCAGTGATTTCTTCAGTGTGACAACAATCAGTCTCCAGGTAATTCACTGCAACCACTACCCTGCCATCAACAGCTCCCCAGCAACAATCCATGTTGATAAGAATAAACAAAGCTGAACAGGGTCTAAGGTCAATGTAATAAGTCTCCCTCTCCCAGGGATATCAGGACACACAGAACGGAATTAGCTTCAGTAAGGTGAAAATAAATCATTGGAGAGAATGGTCTAATACTCTGCTTATACAATCAGGGAAAATGTAGCACCTCTGAGAAATGACAGGTCAGAGAAAGTGAAATTTTCCTTAGTGTGTCTCAGTAAGCTCCATCTCACCCCTCTCCTGCAGGTCTGACGTTCACTTATATCCGGTAGGTTTTACTCCTGTTACAGAGGGTTCAGAGCCAGTTCAGAGTACCACTGAATTTCAACCTTTATCTCTAAAGTCTGGGATGTGAAGACAGGGGCTGCATAGGTTTCTTACCAGAAACAACAAAACCAGGCCTTGGGGATCATCAGAAAAGCCCCAGTGTCCTGACAGAGAAGTGTTTCCTACAGTGCAGCTACCAAAGGCAGTGAGGACAGCTTTGTGGCAGGGGCAATTCCTCCATTGGAGGGACAAGTTCCTGGGACAAGAATCTGCCTTGTTTCAATTCTGTAAAGTACAGAGCATATTTATACATCTACAGATGTATTTCCCTGACCATGACCATAAGCCCTTCAGAAATTGCTGATAAGTACTCTGTGGTAATTTTCAGAGAGAATGGACAAATGACATTGCAATGCTTGCAGAGCTCATGAGCAAAATGCGTGGCAAAATGGAGTCTGTTGCAAAAGGCATAAAAACATTTCACATCTATTGAAGGTTAAAAACTATTTCCTCAGCACCTTTCACCCTCCACATCACAGTGTTCACAACTTCTGCTTATCTACTAAGATTATTTGAAGCGCCTGGGTTTTGCATTTTGTAACATCAGATGATATTTTTTCCACTAGCAGCTTAAGAGAGGATTTAGTTCTCTAACAACTGGCAGCTTGAAGGGCAGGTTTCTGATGGTTTTATCTGGCTTCCTCTGAAGCTGGGTTGTGACCTGGCCCACGCAGTAAACAGAGCAGTGCGTATGTAGCATAAGAGAGAACAGGCAGGTCTGCTGGGCATGCCAGTTGTGCCTTGCATGCTCACAGGTAAACTGATGATGAGATGGGAGGAAATTTTCTCCAGGACAGGCTCATATATGCACTGGAGAGGTTTTCCTCTGCACTGAATCAGACGTGCTTACTTGCCAGAGCTGATTGTAATCACCAGCATGTCTGTTGCAAAAGCATTCAGCAGCAGGACCATTTTAGTCCTCTTATTTTCTGAGTGCAGCTAAGGACAGTTGAGCTTTCCAAATATACCAATGCTTGCAGCATAACCAGCCTCAGTCTGGTTTTATACTGGCAGTTCAACACAACGGGCTTCATTGTGACAGATGAAAGATGAAGTGGTTTTTACAGACTCACCAGTGCAGGGTAACAAGCAGAGACTTTACTACAAGGGTTAGCACTGGTCTCTGTAGTCCAAAAGGGAAAGGTCACTTGTACTGGAGCACATCAAAAGGCCTAAGAGGAGAGACAGCACTGGGAGCTACTGCAAAAGCCCAAGCATCCACACAAATATGTGCTGACTGTAAGGTCTAAGGATGTAAAATCATCCTAAAATCTAACCTCTGCCAGTGAGGGCATTTATTTCCTACTGCGACAAAGGATTCATTTTAGTAATATGCTTCATCAGATGCCATGCAGCAGGTGGAAATAGGTCACGGCTCAAAGGAAAAGCTGTCAGTAAATAACCCAAATATTTTTAAAGACCACAGTGAGTTGTTTTTCTCTCTTCACCAGTCATGTTTCTCATGACTTGGGCTCTCAGACCATCTCCCAGTAATGACCTGAAAAAAACACTCTTCGTGATCTCTTCTCAAAACACAACAAATTCCCTTAGCATACTGCCTTTTTATTTTTCATTTTTAATTTCTTGCTAAATAAAAACAATTTCAAAACCAGAGGGCAGCTTGCTTAATTTTTACATAATGGAGAAGCTGAATTTTATTTGATGTGATCTCCAAGCGAAGTGTAGAGGGAAAACAGGATACTGTATCTGGCATCAAGTATGTGGCAATCGCGCAAAGTAAACTCTTTATATGTCTGTAATCTCTTTGTTGGCTTATCCCTGATTCAATTTAAGATTCTGGAAAAAGCCACCAAACCTCTTCATGTGAAGTGTGAGATGGAACTTATTAGTCATGGCAATTAGCCTCTCATGGGACTCTGGCAGTCTGAGCACAACATAAGAAAGGAAACAGACCTAGAGGTGCGAGTCCTTTGTCTTAGTCCGTGCATTTTTGGGCATGCCATGACTGTATGAGATGGGAAAGCACAGGGGACCATGGCTTTGGGCAGCCCCCAGTTCCCTCAGGGGCCCCCAGGTCCGTGAGTCTGCTTGGGGCCGAGCAGGGAAGTTTCTGGAGGAATCTGTGAGGTGCACATGCAAAAAAAAAACAACAAAGGGGAGTGGTGGGGTGGAGGCAGAGGGGAGGAAGGAGCCCACAGTGGGGAATATCAGAATGAGTGCAAGGGAGCCATGCTGTGGGAGCCAGCTTCCTCAGGAGGGTGCCGGAATGTTCCGTGGCCAACTGCCAACCACCAACCGCCATCTTCCAACAGCAAACCGCCAGCCCCTCACCTCCCCAGCACAGCAGCCCTCTGCTGGGGGTTTGCCCAGCCTTCCCGATCTGCAGACCCCTGCCTCTCCCTCAGGGCAGCCTGGCTTGCAAGGTTCCAGAACCTTCTGCAGCCCCCCGGGAGTAACCCGCACGTCCCAAGCGTTGGAGCAATTGCCTCACATTTGGGCAGAACAGCCCCTTCTGTGGGGCAGGAGGGGCAAGGCAGGGTATAATGCAGTGTAAAGGGGCAGTCTGGCAACAAAAAAGACAAGAATGCTTGAAAACAGCTCTATTTTCTTCTGTCCCGGGCAGCCCGGCTCAGTGCAGCACGCTGCCAACCCCGGTGTTTGGGATACTGCTAACAACACCGCCTTACCCATAGTGACAAAAATAACTGAGCACTGAGTCATGCTTTCCTTTCCTTCTGTTTTCAGCATAAATAAAATCAGGGCAAAATACCTGGTATTTCAGGGTGTCCCTCGGAGGGAAGAGTTGGGTAAAGTTGCTAACAGTGAGGGTGAGTTATATTGGCTCAGGGAAAAAAGACTGCTTCACACCACCCATGGGCTTCACCAGGAGCCCACTTCTTGGGGTGGGGGCGACAGCTGGGCTGGACTCACACCCTTGCTCAGGCTCCATCCCTGGGGCGTACAACTCATCACCTCGGCAGCTGTTCGCCTTACTGCATTTTTGATGCATCATGAGATGAAGAAAAAGTCGAACCAAACTTTATAGAGATTTTGTTTTTCATGGTTTCAGGTTATTTAGTGAAAAAGCAAAGTCTCTCAAAGTTTCGTTTGGGTTTCTTGACCACTTTTTTAGTTTCCTCCCTTTTTTTCTTCCCTTTTTTCCTTTAAAGGACACTCGATTATTTTTTAAAACAACATTTCACTTAGCTGGAAAATAAAGGAAGAGGCTGTGAGAAGTTATGAGTTAAAAGTAAAAATATATATATATATATTGGGGGCAAATTTTAAGGAAAACACTTCCAAACATTGACCATTCTTTAAAGTGAATTCCTTTAGCTAATTTCCCTAATTCTTTTCCTGAGTTATGAGACAAGCTGCAGAAACAGATGGACTGAGGATTATCCTTGATGGTACCTAGAACATCTCTAAATTCTTAAACCTTCATTTCTGCTTCTCCTTCCTTCTCCTCAATTAAATCAATGCTGGAAGGAATATCAAGCCAAATTCAGGACCCTGAGAAGTGGCCACAGCCTGTGCAGAAACAGTATGGTGCATAACCAACTGCTCTCTTACGCTGTATGTAGCATAAATAAGAGAGGCAGGGCAAGCCAAAGCAAACTGCAGATAGCTAGGAGAGACATGATATATAGTGCAGATGCTAGTCCTCCTGAACTCCAGAGTGGTCCATAAAGAGATACGTAATCTCTACAGTCTGGGGCAGCCTCTTGGGTATCTTTAAACGAGTGGCACATAAACTTTGAGGTAATTAAGTATGATAGAGGAATCATAGTGCCACAAATCCAGTTCTTATTCCCTTCTCTCTGGGTATTCTTTCATTGCAGTTTTCTTAGAGGCATAGCAAAAGCCAGCCCCAGCGTCCTTATCTTCTGAAGTGATCACAGAGATACTCCGCTACCTCAGTAATCTCTACCTTCCTTAGCAACTCGAGAAACAGTAAGTAAATGTTATGATGCTCTGATACAGGCTCACTCCAGACATCTCTGTTTAAGGAAACAGACTGGGTTTTCTTCTGACTTCCCCTGTCCTCCTGTTGTCTCACCATGTTTTTGTTCTTCCTGACAAATGAAAAAACACTCATCCATCTGTCAATGCCATATCTGCTTCAGTGAGATGCCTTCCATGTTCGTTCATGAAGGGCTGAAAAATGGACCAGTGCCAAAGTCCTACTAAAGAGAAAAGCTACTAGTAGTTACAGCTCCTCAGCATTGTATATGTTTCTGAGTGGGACTGATTAAAACCTTTGTTTGGAATGGGAACTGTGTCAGTGATGCCATATCCCATAAATTAGTTTAAGCCGAGGTAATGTATGTGCCAACATATGGCAACATGTTTGTTAGCTCAACAAATCTGGTAAGCACATGCCCAGGAGAAACAAGACCTTCAACATTTCCAAACATTTATTGCAAGACAGAATTGCACAGCTGAGCGTACTCTTACAAAGGTCCAAATTTATATGTGGTTTATCAAAACACTAAAGACCTTTGCATTTCTTTTGTAAAGGAAAAAAAAAAATCTGATAAAAAGAAATGGCAGACTCAGTTTAGCTAGACAGGAAGAACAGTCTAGTTATCAAAGTACAGCATTTGCCACAGGGGACTCCTGAGTTTTAATCCACCCCCTCTGCAACCTGTGTAGCACTCTTTAAAGTCATTTAGTTCTAGTCCAGACAGTGAACTTTTATGCTGCTGAGCAGATTAGTCATACAAGTGTATTCCTTTCTGTTGAACTACTCATGTGAGTAACTTATCAATGTGGAGGGGAGGCAAATCTGATCCTCTGTACAGAACCACACAGAGGGAGAAAAAACTACCACAGATTTTAATTAGTCTGACCTTCATGGAGGAAGATCTATGGTGATGCTAGAAGAAACAGTAAGACAGGAAAAGCTGTTAAATGGAACAGTGATTTCCTAAGTAGCAGAAACATTGACTGGTTCAAGTATGGTTAAACTGGACTATGGAATTGCCAATGCAGGGAATCAAATAGAGAGCCACCTTGTCAGGAACACTGAGTAAATGAGTCAGTAGTGCTCTTCATGTTTGTAGCATCCATCATGTCTTACAGGTGGTGATTGAGACACCTGAGAGAAGAGCATGCTTGCTGTGCAATTCATCCAGAGAAATGAACTCGACTACACTTAGAATTGTCATTTCCCATTTGAACCAGAACTGGGGTGTTGTTTTGGAGCCTTCGGGAACTTACACTGGAACTGGACCCTCTCCAAATTCACATTAGTTAATTACCAAGGGGAGCAAATATTTTCTCTCTCTGAAGCTCCATTTCCACTTCATCTTTTCTAGCATTAACTGTTGTGAGTCAGTTCCAAGTTACCAGCTTGGTTAGCAAACCATTGGTGGCCTCCACTGAAACCAAAGAGGAACGGTTTCAGTTCCAGATAATCCTGAACTGAACCTCTGATGTGACTTACTGATACTGGGCTTACCTCATCACACAGATTTGCTAAGAGAAATCTGATCGGATGCAACCTTTCTTTAGAAAACTCAGTTTTATTTACCATTTTACCTTTCCGATACTGTCTGTAGATTATATCTGTGCCTCCCATAGGATCCCAAAATACCAGTTGAGCTTCTTGAGCCCAGGGAGATACTGGTTTCTTCTTCTGTAAGAAAACTAAGATGCCATACAGAGAACTGAAATCGGGGCTGGAAGCAGGATGCCAGTCCTGGTGCCAACCCAGTTCCCTGTCTTACTCTACTTAGGCAATTCAGTAAGCTGTTGGTGCTCTAGGTACTTGTAGAAGACCTGCTTTGCTCCATAAAGAGCACAGTAGGCAGATTAGGAGTAATGCAGCCCACAAGGGCACAGTCTCCAAAAGTACATCTTCCTGAGCCAAGCAACAGCCATATTTCATGCCAATGACCGTCCAAATAAGGTTTGATTCTTTCTTCTCTCCTTTTATTTTTTTTATTCTTTCAAAAATAGTAATATTAAGTAGATTTTCTGGATTTTGAATTACAGTAGTCTAGACCTGAGCTGGGCCACAAGAATGTATTTGAACAGGAAAGTGCACGGCTGAAACGCTGCATGGCTCAGCATCCCAGAGGGAGTTATAGCTTGCATGAGACTGATATTATGTGGTATTACCAGGTCTTGATTATGACACTTGGATGACTCATAACCAGAATATTTTTTTTAAATCTTATCCTCATCTAGAGACTAGGGAGAAAAGCATGTGAAGGTGAACCCAGTGAACGAGTACATTGCCCTGTGCTGCAATGAATAAAACTCTCAGCTTGCTTGGAATTTACTAAAGTTACCAAATACTGGAAGACATATACCATAGCTTATTCATTCTTTCCATACCAGAGGGGCCTCCCTCTGAGCAGAGCTTAGTCCATTTTCCATCTGGAAATATTCCCCTTTGAGAAGCCAGTGACCTGGTAGGGTGGTTGCTCTCCTTTTGGGGGAAAGAAAAGAAAATCCCCACAAATTCCAAGGACTTAGTGTCACTGATCAAGCTGTATTATCCAGAATCAAAGAGCTTAATCGCCATTTACACTAAAGTCTTTAGCGCTGTTGAGGCAGAAAATTATAGTTTCTCCCACTCATATTTTTGCACTCGTATATTGTCAAGAGCTTTAAGAAAGTGCCTTGGAGTTAATAAAGATGAGGTGTGCATTTCTTACAAGCACGTGTATGAAGGGCAGCAAAGAAGCCCAGGTTCAGGCCTTGCCTCCAGCAGAGTATGTGTTCGCTGTCCAGACACCAAAATTAGTTCAGAAACAGTTGAGCTTTCCTAGCGTGGAAATCTACTGGAGCTAACTGATAACTGACCTTGTGGAGAGGATGAAACTCCTTCATATACAGGACAGAGTTTACTTACAGCTAGCTCGGATATCTCTCCAACATGCTATCCCCAAGGCAGGCTTGTACATTATACGGCACAAATTATACTGCATTATCCAGTCCAAACTCAGATGGGGCTTGCGAGAGCTAATGTGCTGTAAATATTAAGTCACAGAAAGTTCACACAGTCATCTGGCATATTCAGATAGGCAGTACATAATTAACAAGTTACAGGAGACTGAGAGCTGTAACTGAAAAAGCAGCTGCTGGGCAGCCTGTGCACAGGGCTGTGCTTAACACTCAGGAGTGTTAGGCCTGCTTGGAATTTGCAGAGGAAAACTGGAGCTAAAGAGGGCAACAATCATATGTTTTGTGCAGCACTTGGCTGCACTGCCACTGAAAGGAAAAACAGACTGGGGTTCATAAGCACTTTGCTGATCCTTCGCTTTGTTTTCCCTTACCTCACCCTAACACCTTTCAAATTACCTTATTAACATAAACAGCTCTCAAACTCTCAGTTTAGTATTTGCAGCAGTTTTAGGGAGTGAGAGTCACACACAATGGTATCTGCAGCTGATTTACATTTATTTATCCAACCATGTTTTGAAGTCTCTTGGCCAAAATGAAAGCAGCCACCCTCTCGAGAATGCAGTGCCAAAAGCACGCATACATGCAAGGCTGGCTGAAATTTTAATTGCGCAGAGGTCAGGAAGTTCAGGCTGAAGGTTCCCAGAGCAGCTCTAGCCCCTTTCCCCTGCGTGTATCACGTTGTACAATGGGGTCTTTCTTTACATAATCACACAGAATGGGCAATTCAGCCCAATGCTCAGCACGCAAAACCATCTCTTATGCTGCAGAGGACTTCCATCCCTCTGCTGTCATTTCAGGACCTCCTCTATCTCTTTCCACCCCTAGGAGTGCTAATCACGTTCTGAAAACTCCTACAGAAGCAGTTATAAGAGCCTGCATGTCTACGTAAGGATGCAAATTGAACTACATGTCAGGTACATACATATCTGGAAGAACACTGCTGGACTCAGTGATTAATGCACAGGTTTCATTTGAGGCACATGTTTAGACAGTGTCCAGGTGAGTTTCAGTACCCTCAGTGTGGAGGAGGAGACTGATTCCAAGTTCTTCAAATTGTTGCTGTGAAGTCAATGAACTTTAGTGATAGCAAAATGTAGTAAGCAGCTGTTTTAAGATGGATTTAATGAGTCCACGAGTGGTGTTAGGAAAACAAGGGGATAATGACAGCAATAGATCAGATGTAGGGAGTCTGCAAATTTTACTGAGTCCCACAGTCCTCTTTTGCTCTACACTAATCAGGTGTACGCATCAGTGACTCGCTTCTATATCAGCAGTTCAGGTGTACTGCCATCTCCCAGCAATTCTGGATCAGCTGCCAAATTTCTATAGTTTTCAAAAGCTCTTAAAAAATATTTGAGTCATTTTATGTGGGCTACTAACCAAAGCAAGCCTCTGCCTCAAGTGAGAGCTTCAGTGGGTCTTACTCCTTCACCTGGTATGCATGGAATGCACAGGACACAGGACACTTACATGAAGAGCTGGGTGTGGAAAATATTCTTATTTTTCCATAAAGGTTATTTATGTGCTCATTTGGGGAAGAATTTAGAGATGGTCCTCTGTATCAGCCTAAAATAGTCCTAAAAGGACAACAGAGAAGAGAAGAGAAGAGAAGAGAAGAGAAGAGAAGAGAAGAGAAGAGAAGAGAAGAGAAGAGAAGAGAAGAGAAGAGAAGAGAAGAGAAGAGAAGAGAAGAGAAGAGAAGAGAAGAGAAGAGAAGAGAAGAGAAGAGAAGAGAAGAGAAGAGAAGAGAAGAGAAGAGAAGAGAAGAGAAGAGAAGAGAAGGCCACGCACCCAAACAATCAAAGAACATATACTTAGTAAGTCTTTTCAAATGGTGATCATATACAGAAGTAAAATTTGAAATGTCTTACTACAGTTATCAGTTCTATTAAAGCAGAGCCTGCAAACCACAACTAAGCTGTCACATTGTGCTGAATTCTCTAAACAGACAAGGAAGGGGAGAGTTCCCGTTAGCAGTACTAACATTATATTGACAAGACAAGAGTCAGAAATTTTATAGATGTGAAAATGAGGTCTGAAGAGGGCAAGTGGTTTCTCTCAGGTCACACAAAAAGCCTGTGGCTAAGCAGGACCTGACACACGTGTTTCCCAGAACTACAATTGTCAAGTAACTTCCTTTTTAGTTAGTCTGGGGATACCTGTCTGCATATAGGTCAGGTTACTCTTCACATTCTTTCAGGACAGAGCCAAATGGGTTTCTGCAAAAGGAAAACACAGGCACAATTGACAGGACAGGTCATTCTGTGGTCTGCTCCAGACAGCCGGTATAGATAGAAACTGCAGCTGCAAACCACACCAAACCTGAGTACCCTTTTACAGCACCATTTCAGCACACTTTGCGCTCTCAAGCATTCTGACAAATCCTCATGCTACATGCACAGCATGTAATTTATACTGCTGAATTCATCTAATAACGACATCAGCCCACTGAGCTACAATACAGCACTTATGGTTGCAAGCATTTTGAATGGAAAGGGAACATATTTTAAAATATTGATTATATCTAGGGCTAACAGGCTGCCATGTAAGTTCGTGGGGAGGTGGAAAAGTATTCAGTGTGAACATTGCCAGCCTTTTCTTGAGCAGGTTAGCCTTGAGTACGGCTGTAAGCCATGCTACACCACTTGTTCTGGGAAAGGTGTATTTGGCACTGTGGATGTATCAACATGACCAAGTGGAAGAGTGTGAAAAAGCAGAAGAAAAGCTTTTATTTCCACAAAATTGATTAAGACTGCATGCTAAAAATATTTTTGAGCCATTGCAGAAAGGTGAATTGAGAGGTAAGCTACCTCACCCCAACATGGGTAAGC
This sequence comes from Aythya ferina, assembly GCF_964211825.1. Classification (NCBI taxonomy): domain Eukaryota; kingdom Metazoa; phylum Chordata; class Aves; order Anseriformes; family Anatidae; genus Aythya; species Aythya ferina. Next base: position 119,251,904 of record NC_140296.1, on the reverse strand, counting down.
CACCAGCTTTAATAAAAGCAAGTCTCCACTGAGTTATGACTTACACAGTTTGGATCCAAGACGTTTCTGCACAAATGGAAATAAGATATGCTGAGTCAAAAGTAGAGTTAGCCTCCTAGGGCATGATGTGCTAATTCTACAATAGACCATAGCTCAAGCACTAAAGCAGGATTAACTCCTAATGCCCACTGATTAAAAAAGGGAAAAAGACCAGACCTTACATCGCACAAAACAAGTGCCTGGATACCAGCCAGATGTTTGAGCAAGTGTCTACTTTCTCCAGTAATATGTGCTGCCTCTAACTCTCTGGGAAACCTTCCCTAATGGCACTGCTGTTGCAAAACAAATACTTTGCTTATTCAGTCTTCCCAACTTAGTCACACCACACTCCCATGAACTCTGAGCCCCATTCCTTATCTTCAGACAGAATTCCCTGCAACGTTTGTAGCAGTTGAGGACTGCTTCAAGAAGAATTTGCAAGCAGACCTCAGCAAGATTTGAGATTTACGGTTTGCATGTTACACTGTGCTTCTGCCCCAAACAGTACATGCGTAATCCTAGCCCCGAAGCTACACGAAATCTCATGACTGGAGATCAATGCTGTGGCAAATTCAGATAAATCTAAAATGCAAAAAATGAATATGAGGTATGTCAACCATGTGGATCAAGTGGCTGGATGTCTAATTGCCTCTCCTTTACTTGAAGACTTTGAATCAGGTTGTCTTTCTTGAAGGTAAATGCCAGCCGAGAGTTAAGGCTTCCAAGAAGAGATTTTTGAGGAATCTTAGGCTGCACAGAATGGAAGACAAGTAATGATCATATTTTTTTATCAGCATAATATCTATTTAGTTATATAGTAATCCACTAGCTGTACAGAATCTTAAGAGACTCTGTCTACAAAGGTCTACATGAATGCAGATTTTCTCAAATACTGTATGTAACAGTAATCTACAGAGCATTTGTGTGCAGGCTTGTAGAAAAACTTGATCAAACACCATCCTTCTGACTACAATGCTGTGATTCATTTTTACCTGTTTAAAGATACTTTATTCCCTGTCTCACTTAACGGAGAGCTATTTCTTGCCAACAGGCCATTTGGGCAGCCCAGGAAAGCCACGATATATGATTAGCACCTGTTATAATAGAAATCAGCTTTCTTCCCAGGAGAAGAGAGAGAGAAAAAGAGAAATTCATCGAGTGCTGGTAGAGCTGCCTCTAGGTTGAATGACTAACATATGATGTAATGCACCTTAGCTCTCCCTTCTGGCCTGAGCGCTGTTCAGCCTGCTGCTTCAGTCTGCAAACAGTCAGAGCAGGCACCAAACTCGAGCTCAAACCCAGGGAGAGGTTGTGGCTGAGGTCAGGGCAACGTTACAGGCTCCACTGCAGCGTCTCCTTGTTAATGATGGTAAATCAGTGGTGTTGATCAAAGCTGTGGAACAGCAACCAAATCCAGATTATAATTCAGACAAGGCGAAACCCCATCTACTCCTTCGTGACTTTCCCCTCCCAAGCAACTTGAAAATATTAGATACACAGCAAAAGTCAAAACTTCAGCTGAAAATCCTGAAAGTCACAGTGTAAGGCAGGGGCCCATATCACCTTGGCCTTGGGCCTTCTGTAAGAGATCCCATGTTTATTCAAATGAATCTTCCAGCGGCCTGTGGCTAAAGCCAGAAGAATTCAGGGGGAGTTTTTCTAGTGCTTCCAGGAGGCCAAGAATTCGCACCTGAATAGCTAAGTGATCACTAAGTGCATTCCTTTAAAATTTGTTTAGCACTGGTTTGACAGCTTTCCATATGCTTCTTCCCTGTTAGGAAAGTTACACGGGAGCCACATAAACCTATCTCGTAGCTTCTTTTAAAACTAGCTTTAGGGTTCAGCTGTCCACATGTCACACGCAGTCCGCCTTGCAGCAGAAGATGCTGCAGTGGGAGCTTTTATTGCTTGCTATTTCACAGCTGCCTGCTGGAACTAGAGGGAGCACAAAACAACCAAAGAGGCTAAAGACTAACCAAGTTTTGTTTATCACGGATTTGATCTACTGACATGCAGGTGAGAGGCTCTGTATATTAGTACTCATCCCTCGTTACTCATCTTTGAGGAAGTGCTCTAGGAACTTTTTGTGTTTCTGAAATCATCTGGATGGACCCTGTGTGTATTGAATGCAAAGTAGTTAAGGGATTTGGCTGCAAAAAACCTTAATCACCTCAGTCTTTGGCAAAGTGAGCAGTGGTGAGAAGTCTAATCTAGAGTTAATCTCTTCAGATAATAAAGATAACAGTACTGTCAGAAAATAGAAGCTCTGAATGGAACAAATAAACGAGAAGAAACCACTGAGTCCTGGATAAGAGAACCAAAACACAGGATGGATGAACCACAAATGAAAAAATTATCATCTTTTAGGCACGACACTTTTTGCAACAGGTGACCAACTAAAAGAGAGAAGATATGCAGGTAATGCAACTCAAACACTCTATTTGAAGCCTTAGTTAATGAGGAATGATGAATAATGCATTGACTATTATAGAAGCGTTACATAAATCAACAGCACACACCTGCAATATTCTACTCACCTCCAAAAGAGACACAGAGGAGGTCTCAGAGTTAAGTAATGAATGTGACCAGGGGCAGAAGAAAGTTTCTGTACAGAGAGAGACTGAGGTTTTTGAGGTCAGAATGAAGATGCTTAAGAAAAATCAGAAAATGATCAAAAAACTGGATCCAATCAATTACTGAATATTGGTTCAGTATTTCAGAGGCTATGTAGATCTGTAGCATCAGCTTTGTGCACTGTTGACCTAATCCTTTTGCTGCCATGTATATGCAATGATTTTGAGGAATGTCAAAGCTGGGGGAAAACTGGGACAGATTAACATCAGACTGAAAAGGTATGATTCTGAAGAGGTAAAGTCCAGCTCACATCTCATAGAGGAGAAAAGAGAAACCTGGGCACTCGCTGAGGGAGTTGCTGAGACCAGGAATTAATTTTTCACAAAATGAAAGAGGTGGAAGGAAGTAATTTTAATCAACATCAGGTTATTTAGTAAGTATTTGCTACTCAGACCTTTACAGCTTTCCTGAAGCAATTAATAGTGGCTATATGTGGATACAAAATACCATAATATCTAATATCATGTAGCAATTCTGGGTTTTGTTTGTGTTCTTTTTTTGAAGTAAACATAGGTTACAGAAGACCAAACGAAATATAACAAGTGGATGTGAGAATTAAATCACCAAGTGAACTGCCTATGGTTTCACAGTTATTTTGAAAGAATTCAAATAAGCTGAAGTTTAAGACATTACAACAGTTGCTGCAAAACAGCTAAGTCAAACTCTGTGCTGTTGCACCAGTTAAAGCTTATTGTTTTCTCCTGTGGTACAGGTAAGACTGAATGGAAAATATGGAAAATAAACCCAGATCCTGCAAAACTTACATCTTGTCACACTTCTCACTAAACACTTTGCAAACTTCACCAGCAAAAAAGAAAAGGAAGAACCACTGCAGGACACATTTTATGAAGGAAAATAAAGTCTCTTTTGGAACAGTTCACTCTCAGCAGTGGAACCAATTCAACTGCAGTTCAAATGGGGATCTTTGTTATAAAATAAAACAGTGATCTACTGCCCAAACACAGGTGAAAGGAACTGTCACATAGCACACTGCATCATTGCCAGGGAGCCTGGGTAACCCTATCTATAGTTAAAGCCCTGAATATCGTGGCCCAATCTCTCTCATTTGTTACACGTGTGAAACGGCTTTAAGGGACTTTAGGAGAGAGTTGGCCCAAAATAAGATAAAATGGATGACTTGACCACTTTGTTTCCTTCTGCACAAACTAACTAAATAATTAAATCGCTCACTGCAAAGCAGTTGCCCTTCAAATGCCTACTCAGCTTAGGAGACCATACAGTAGTCTAATTCCTAGCCAGTGAAGTCAGGCTGTCACCACGGCAGCAGGGTGTAAATCTCCGCTGTATGAAAAGGCCCAGGCTGATAAAGCAGATTGTTGTACATCTGTGTCTGCGTCTACACAAAGTAAGAAAGAACGGCTTAGGGAGGGGGCGAGGGAGAGCAAATAGCCCACCAAAACCTTTACCAGGGCGACCACAGTTAGATCGCATGAGCACGGCAGGCGGGCTGAAGGATGCTTCTGAGCACAGGGTGTGGGGTCACAGGAAGAGGAGGCAGACAGGATGGGAAGGGATAATCCAGTAAAGGAACATCACCCCGTGCCAGCTGATTCTGGCATCATACCGTGATGTTGTCCCTCAGGGGGAAAAAGCTCATTCCAGCCTGACCTCGGTCTAAACATTACAGTTATTGCACAGAGAAAAGCTCAGAAAAAGCCAGCGCTTTTGCTCCAGCCTGCACTCCAGACTTACAGGCTGGGGCCCATGAGCTGGCAGCATACACATCTATAAAGACGGGGAAAGTGACAGTCTCCTTTTAATCAGTCTAAGTCTGGCACCAGGTCAAGCTTTTCTTTATACTTTTCCAGTGAAACTGGAGTCTTTTCTTCTTTCTTTTCATTAAAATAAATGAATGTATGATTAATGATCCTGGAGCCTGATATCTCCCACGTATTCAGAGATTAGCTACAGCAGTGGCTACTGCCAAAACAGCACATGCTGATGTGTTGCAACCTTAATCTCCAGACTCTGTTCTAAGGGCAAGAAGCCCATTTCCATGGCCTCATCAGCCACTGGCCTCTTTGCTGCTGTGGAGGAACGAGCACAGTGGTGATCTTGTAAAGAGAGGCTCTTACCTGCTAGGAATCAAGCTGTGGCCTCATCCAAGCGAGGGTGCTGAGAGACAAAGGAGCAGCAACACACAGAATTACACAATGACAATGTAGCAAAACACAGGCAAAATTGAGATGAAAATTAACCGAGCAATTAAAACCCTTAATTTTACCATCTGGGCACACTGGTTCCCTTTGAGAATGGGCAGTTTCTACAGAGCTTAATTCTGTATTGGAGAGGGTGTTGGACTGAATCCAAGCAGAAAACCAGTTTGAACTGATATTTTTAATCTCAGACCACACAGAAACTTTTATTTTGATGATTTTTCTGCAGCTGAGCCAGAATGAGCAAACATTGATTCTTCTGCTTCAGAATAACAGATCAAAATTTGACGTAGTCACCAGGGACCTTCCTGCATGGGAACAGCCTGCGTCTAGTAGGGCCTTAATCTCACATCTTTTGCCATTCAAAAGCTTTCACATCTCTCCCAGGATGCTCTACTTGCCCAGATGTGCACTGTGATGCTGCTTTGCTCTGCAGACCTTTACAGCAGGCTGTTCACCAGAGCAACTTGCCTAAAGCGATACTCCTCACCAGAGAAATTGGCCAATTTTCTTTACTCCCCTATGCAAAATGACCTGGGAGGCTGCAGGGTCATCTATGTATCTGCTTTTCCCAGCCCAAGCTCCTGCATACACCCTTAGGTACACATTAGATCAATGTTCATGCACTGTGGAGTCACAGGGTAATCAGGAAAGGCAAAGAAACCTCCAGTCCTTCACCACTGGTGCTCCTCATTTTCCCTTCCCTGCCAAAATACTGTAACTCTCCACCTTTGTGCTGCTGGAGAAAAACTCCAGTTTGTCTTCTCAACAAGGCAGTTATAGGGATGTACAGAGAAATGGTCATACGGTTGTGTTAGAAATGGGTATCACTGCAGCCCTAGCAGAGAGGCAGGAGATCAACACGTTCTTGTCTTGAGGCTCTGCATGTAATGGCATCCTCACACTAACTGCTCGCTGAAAGCTCCCAATAGCATCAGTGCCAGATAACAGACTTCTCTGTGAACATCATACTTTTTTTGCCATGTACTGTGTCATCCTTATCCTGAGGCCCAGAGCTGCCCCAGTGGGGCCTCACACCTTCCTGGGCTTCGCTTTGCCCATCTGCACAGACTTAACTTCAGCAGATGATGAGAAAGACACCAAAAACTAGTGGAGCACTGTGGACCAGAGTAAACCACAGGATCACAGCCTGGCTAGCTGCCCCAAAACAGAATTATCATTCTCTTCCTTAATTGCTCAGACCTGTGCAGTCTGTATTTGCTGCATGACCAGTGGGCCACCTCTGTAAGGTCACCAGAAAGCCTAGAGTTTTACCTCTACATGAACAACAGACCATATAAGTTTCTACAAACTTGGAAACAAAGCAATATATTATATCTGAGATGGGTCTCCCAGTTAAGTACTTCTGGGTTATTTCCTTCCTGTTCCCCTACAAAGACAGACAGGTTTTCTTTTAAGAAGTCTCTTCATCCTTGGTTCAACTTTGTTTTACAAAGAGAATTAAGCAGGAGCACAAAGCTGGAGATTGTGGGTAACTGGCAAGATCAAACTATGAGAGTTGTTTTAAAAGTTACTTGATACATAATGAATTGCAAATTCAGTAGAGTACCAGCTGGAAACAGCTAAGCCCTTTATCAGCATGAGGTGGGAAAGAACAATGACGAAATGAGCGAACAATGCAGACCTGGAGAAAAAACTTCTGGCACAGCAGGGCAACATAAGCATGTTATATAGAGAACTGGTCCTTGGGTGAAGACACAGATCTTAAAGATGACCCCAGACAGAACCCCAGTTGAGGTACATGGAGAAATACACAGGATGGCTGCGCGGTCTGAAGCCTGAGCTGTGAGCCAGGAGTCTTCGGTTTCCCTTTTTCCCAGTTGAGTTTGTCCCAAGCCTTTGCTGACACACAAGCAACCATACCGAGGAAGTTACGATCTGCAGGCAAACCATGCCTGCCTCCTTCTGTCAGCTGGCCATGCCAGAGGCCATGGAGGACCTTGTCTCAGACTGCATATTCTGGGAGCGTGCCCCCGGCACAACTGCCCTTCCACAGCCTGCAGCTGCTCAGCTTTTCTCTACTCCCCTCCAGCGTGCTCCCCTGTCCTGTACCGAACACCGACACACTCCCCAAGAAGGATGAGCATTGGAAACTAAAGTATTCACCTTGGGGACTGAAAAGGAGATGAAGGTTCTTTAATACCTCAGCTACAGGCCTCTAGTTACAGATCTTTTTCTGTGGTTACGGCCTAAAATCTCCCCCTACGTTCTGGTGCACCATTTTGCTCTAAAAATATTAGATGTTTACATCTATATTAGACTATGGAGAATTGAATGAAAATATGTAGTAGGAGTGATTTACTTATGCAATGAGTGTTCGAACACCATCCCCAAACAATTATTTTCTGTTTTGGTGGGCAGAACAGGCTGAATTGTCTGTTTCAGAGTCAATAATGTTGCTAATGAAGAGGGATTTAAAATATGCTTCTTGGCAATGTAGTTGTTCCATAAAATAGGAATGCTCTTGGATTCAGTTCTGTACTTCTTAAATTTATGATTTACCCTGGACAAAAATCTTTAAAAATTATAATATGGTGATAAATTATGAATATTGGGCCAAATGCTTCGCCTCTTAAGCATTTTTTCTCACAGTCTTCCTCTAGGCTCCATTAAGAAAAAGTTAATGTGTGTCTCAGAATTTGTTATTTCTTAATAAACAACATACAGTGGTAGCAGACTTCAAAAAGACAGATTTACTATCATATAATATACTTCAGTTTCAGAAATAATTGACTTTGAAAGCAGATATGCTTGCACTGGATTACCTACTTTTCCTCTCTAGATCCTGGATGACAACTTATACTTGCTATGTCTCCTTGAAACCTGAAATAAGCTGGATCCAATTTATACTTTTAAAGATCCTAGCTAACCATGTCTGATTTATCCCTTATTCTTTCCATATATCTAGAAAAAAAGCTGAGTTTAAACAAAATTCAGTCCATCAGTTGAGAGGCAGAAGTACATAACTTCTAAGACAAGGACTAAGTGAATGTTACCCTCTACCTTTTTTGAGGGGCAGAGGAAGATGTTAGTAATTTTCCAAAATTATTTGATTCACTTTGCCCAGAAATTGTGAATAATAATAATTACTTGATAAGAAGACTCCAGTAAGACTCTTTTCCCCTCCTTCTTCTGACCCTCACTGCAGTAAAGCTAGCTGTCCACTATGAAATAAATGCCTTCTGTGATTACCCCTGCAAAAGAAAGAGCATTGCTGATGAAACAAAATGTACAGGAATTGCTTGCTTTCTGTGTCTCCTTCATAAAGGCATTACTTTGGATCTTTTTTCTCTTCCTAAAAAAAAAAAAAAAGAGGAAAAATATACACTTTAAACATCATACCAGAGAGAATTTCTCTGAAGAAATTAAAAGTGAGAGTGAGTAGGTCAGAGCTTAACCACAGCATGCAAGGAACTCAGCCACTTAAGGACTGGGGACAAGCTCATGAGGACCTCCAAGTCCATATCCCTGATGCATTTCTATAATCTCTGATGTGGACAGATGCATTGCTGATATTAGGCCCCAAATCAGCATTGTCCTTCATAGATTTGGCTCATTCAGTTGAAGAATTTTTAGAAAGGTTTAGCTGTAAGTATTTCACTCAACATTGACATTCACAGTAAAGTTTTCATCCTTGGAGCTCTGATTTCTTCATGATTTCAAACCAAAATTATTTCAATTTATTTCAATGCAAGTAGAGGCAATGAAACTTAAGGATGTGGCGATGTCTTCTCATATGACAAAACTAGCTTCACTTATTTTTTCCAATTGAAATATTTCAAACCACTGGAATGTATTGTAGTCTAGATCTTTTGTGCATTTGGGATTAAAAATAGCCAAGATACTTCATTTTTGAAATAGTCTTCTGTATCAGAGAGCTAATTTTTTCCTCCTAATAAAAGTTAATTAAAATCTGCTGGATACAGTTGGATTCATTTCATAATGCAGAACAGCACGTGAAGCACAGCTCGACCACAAAAAAAAACCTCAGTTCCCTCTGTTCCTTTTTTTTCTTTTTCCTCTTTCTTTTGGCCTGGTTTGCTTTAGTAAGAGAAATTTCATCATGTGAAATGTACAATCAGATAAATTCTGCACTCAGTCCTCCCCGCTTTTCCCCATCCAGCCATATTCATTTCAAAGGAGTGCCCCCATTCCACAAGGATGTTCCTCACAAGCCAGCCAAACCTTCTGCTTTGGCACAATCACACTAGAAATATGGGTGACGAAGCCCAGAGCTGTACTCTGATCTCATACAAGTTGTTGCTTTGCGATATTCAAGACAGCTGTCCTGTGCTTCCAAAATGTTGACTTGGCGGAGAAGGAGGAGACATTTCGTACCTTTGCCACCTCCCAGGCTGATTTGCTCCCGCTGGCCCGATTTGCAGAAAAACTCCCAAAGCAGGGAGGTGCAGCCCAAAGTTCATTTGACCCGACCCTTGGCTGCTGTCAAAAGATGTCATGGAATATGTGTGACACCATTTGCAACCTTCAAGACCTACCCGCACACAGCAACAAATTTTACATGGTGCACTGACCAAACTCTCCACTAGCTTATGTAAAAGAGCATTTTTAAGTGTCAAATTCATTGAAGCATCAGCCTCACCTAACAGAGCCAAAATTGAGGGTCCCCAGTAGAGCACAGATGAATGCGCGTGCATGACAAAGAAAATGTACATCTCATTTGCCAGCTATCAGCTCTATTTTCACAGCTGAAGTGTCACAATAGCCCAGCAACCAGTTTGTCAAGTACTCACGTAGTGACCCTCATTTTTTACCCTTAGATCTCAAAGCAACTTACAGAGAAAAAGAAAAGTCTCTTTCAGAGATTAAGAACTTTTACAGAGCAGGAAACTGATGCATGCTGAGGTAATGTAAATAAGGTGAACAACTTAGGTGGCCCTTGAGTGGCATGGGTCTGAGCAGCTGGCAAAGCTCTTGAAGCAGAGTATTATTTTCTAATCGTTTTGGAGCTACAAGGAAAACAGAAGAAAGCTCCTTCCCCCCGCCCCAGTAGACCCATTGCAGGCCATTCTGTGCTTCCAGAAACAGAGAAGAAAAAAAAAAAAAAAAGAGAGAGAGAGAGAAAGATCATCTGGTTCTTCATCAGTTGTGGAGTACATACTATACCAGTTACTGTCATTTCCTAACTCTTCAAAGGATTTAGTACTGTCTTATTCACCCTGTCCAAAACAGAACAATGAGGCCTGTAGAGACTTACATTATTCAACTACATAGTAGAGTTTCCTCAATAAAAAACATCTGGTACTGCACAAAACACCAGCAAAGCTACACACGAGCATGATATTTGCAGTCCTGGGCTCTCAGAAGAACCATATTGCTTTATTTAAGCAGAGTGCAAACCAGCATGAGCCATGAGATGAGAAAAGAGGGTAATTAAGGCACGGCTCTCTGCAACCTTCTCCATCTCTGTTGCTGAAGTTTAATTCCAGTGTAAACAGTTGCACAGATTTAATTAGAAAATGTCAGAGCATTACTGCTAGAGAGAGGCAGGTGACATAAAGCATTTCAAGATGCCTTGGACAGATGACAGTCAAAAACCTCTGTTCTGCATAAACACCATAAATACATTTCACGTGGAGCCAGGCTGAACATTTTAATTTATTAAATACCGTGATATAGATACTACATTGTTTGTCCCAACCTTAAAAAAAAAAAGCTACTAACAAGATCTGATCAGAGCCCACTAATCTTATGAACATCTACTGGTGAGTTACCTGACCAAAAGTGAAAATAAGCGTTGTCCTCTCTTACCACTTGTTCTAAGAATTTCTTCAGTCAGGTACATTTCTACAAGAACACAGGCTTTTAATAATCTATTTGTTCACGTCCTCAAGTATTGTAAATGTATTGGTTAGCTAAGAGACCCTAAACTAAAAGACAGTTTGGATGACCCAGCTGACCCTAGTTTTCTTATCTATACTTCCTTCACAAAGGTATTTTCATATTCCAGATTTAAAATAACTTCAAGTTTAAAAATAAAAAATAAAATAAAAAATAAAAAAAATAAGTAAAAGTGAATGTTCCATATAGCTGAAGAAGTTTAGCAGAGTGAGACCTGAAGCATGGCAGGCTGGGAACGGTTATCGAAGCCCTGGAGAGAAACATCATATTTAATGGAAGATTAATGAAGGCCAAGCCAACTCATCTAGAATGTGAAGATGAAAAATATAGGGCAACTTTGGGCAAACAGTTACGTCATTGAGCAGCCAGGTGAGATGCCAAGGTTCATTCCCAGGCCGTGAGATAAATGGCCACAAGATTCAAGTGGTCAGGAGATAAATAAATCCAAATGAAACCTGAAGGTCACTTATTCTCGTCTGTGCAGTAAGCAAATTAATGCAAGGAAAGAATGTTAAAAGAGTATTTTGTATGTGTAGCCACTCAGCCACTAATTATGGGTGAGGTTATTGCTTCCAAAAACAGTTAGTTACAGTGCCCTGCTGTGACTGGCAAAGGAGAGAACTTGTTCTGCAGATGTAGTGCCTACAGCTTGGTATCGTGATGTCAACACCTAGGGTTCCTCTCAACAGAAAGCCAGCTTTCTGGGCATGAGAGATACTTCAGTTCTCTTTTCAGAAACTTTAAACAATCATCCTCACTGTTGTGCCTGGATTCTGACCTGGGTGGCTGCACTGAACTTTCTGTGGGTAGCCTGGCCTTGGTCTCTGTTCATCCAAAGCACCACAATTTGGGACTCAAATAAAGTGGTTCAGTTTATTCTTACCTCTGCTATGATAGGCAGGTTTGGTGTTGCAAAACCTCATCAGTTTTGGTTTTGTTCTGTTATTTCAGACATGGAATTATTTGTACCAGTGTTCCTTTATAACTAAACCTCAGCAGCTGGATGGATAAGATGGCAAATTCCAATTTTACGTAACTTCTGTTTACAAAACATGTATGACCCTTGCAATGACCTTAGACAAAGCTAATTTTGGCTGCTGAAGTGGTAGATCTTGTCTTAGTATGACTTTAAGGACCTCACACTGCTGATGTTCTGAAATGGAAGCTATAGTCTCTGCTCTTTAAATTTACCTTCTCAGGCTTTTCATACAGCAGAGTATATAATGAGTAGTGTCTCTTCTTTGCTTGTATCAAAAATGCTTTAGTGATATGTTCTTTGCAGTTTGCTGCCATGTAGAGAATTCTCTTGAAGTCTTGTCTCTCAGAGTAAGACCATTCTTGCAAGAAATTCATGAAGATTCAACTAAAAAGCAGATAATTTTATGACAGCAAAGGTGGAGTCAGAATCTTTCTGAGGTAGAAGTTCAGTGTAGTCAGCAGAATTATACCACAAAGCTGTCCCCTCTTTAGAAAAGTTGCTTCATTCAGTAGACTGTTTCCCAGCACATCCAGTGCAAAAGTTGTTTTTAACCAGTGGAGAAGCTTTCTTTCTTGTGGCAGGCCCTCGGGACTTTGGTCAGCCAGATTCACAAACAAAACTACCCTCCGGTTAGATGATATAAATACCAAGCTTTAAAGAAAGAAAAGCAGTGATGAGCTGAATGCTCAGGGCTCGGCTTTTCTACAAATATTCACCTATGGACAGTGAAGATATTTCTAATACAAAGAAGACCAATTTCACCAAGTATGTTTAGGATCTAGCAAATCACTAGACCAAATGTTTTCACAAATTGTTCCCGGGCAAGCTTTTGCTTTTGGCATTCTCTCTGGTTATTAAAAAATATCACCTTCTTAGAGATAACTTCCCTACCTCCTGACAGATTCTTTCCCAACACTGTTGACTCCAGGTACCACAGAAACGCCTACATATACTCAGCTATGTTTAGGATGTATAGACAGGTTTTGATCTGTAGGGCTCAACGGGCTCACCGAAGGAAGGAAGAAACAGACTTTCATCATCCATGGGGAAGATTCCTATCACACAATCAAGCAAAGGGCTTTTTCTGCAGCCAGCTAATATCTCCTCTGCTGAGCACCACTGCTCATGACAGCAAGCTGTTTGCGTAGCAAGGCACTGCTTAATGTGAGTAAGGGCACTGCAGTCTAGCCAAGTGCAACTTGCCTAAGCTGATGCAAATTTGTAGGAGAGCCAAGTAGATGGATTCTTGAGATAAGCAGCAAAAATGCACAGAGCCAAAGAAATACTTTAAAAAGAGGAGTTTGTGGATATGCAAGTGGCTGTTGAACTAAGAGAGCGGTTAAAGACAAAGAACAGATTGGATACTGGTGCCCAATGCAGGGGGAATGACACCCACCTCTCCCACTGTAACAAAGAAATTGAACAGACTACAGTGAATATGAAAGGTAAAAGCTTGAAAATTGCTAAAATGAAATTATTTCTTTACCTCTTTACTGCTTTTATCTCTCTGCTGACCCAGATTTGATGAAATCTTTGTACGTAGTTAAATTCCTGTTGAAGGAGTAGTTAGGAACATAGATAAACACATTTTTAGCATAATTTATTTACTTGCAGAGGTCCTGTTTCATTAGGCACAGGAACAGTGAAAACTACCAGTATGTTTCTTCCAATAGAAACATCTTCTTAACGCCTCACTTGTTCCCACAGGTAAACAGCACTCTCTTGCTCTCAATTTCTCTTTAACATAACTGTTTATTATACCATTTCCTCCTCACCAGCAGCATCAGGTTTTTCCCAGCACTAGGAAGCCACACAGGACAAATCCCTTTCTTTAAGCCCACCTTGCTTCAGTGACTGACCTGGCCAAATTACAGCTAAGCTGGTACCAGAAAAAAGCTTGGGTCTTGATGCAGAATTGTTCACAGCTGGCTTCCTTTGACAAGAAGCCTAATCATCTCTATAAAGTCCATGTGTTCTGGTTTGCAATCTCCTCCCCTTACTTTTTCTTCTATAGGGACAGCAAGAATTACTACTCCATCTTCCCAGACTTGATATTTTTATCCACCCTCCAAGAAGACGTTGCCATACAATGTCATCCAAACACTACAAAGAGAACTGTAAGAAGTACTGTGTAATGCAAAGCACTGGACTGCCTAGCATTGCTGTATCTCTTGGATGTTATTTCTCACCAACTTGGGCCAGCATTTTTTTTCTTGGAGTATTTGGAAAGAAGCTGTCATTCACAACATTAGTCACCGTAAGATACAGAGGGACTTTAGAAGATAAGCTGTGGTGGTGGAATGATACTGGTTTAGCCTCCTTTATCAAAGCAGACTGATAAAGCAATGTGTGTTGGATAGCCTGGTTCTCAGACAGTCTGGTGCTTACTTCCCACTCAGCAGCCTTCATTTCCAGATGTTCACGAAGGGCCTTCTTCAGATGAAGTGCAATGTTCCCTGTGTATGACAGCCACTAACTCACTATGGTGAGAAGCTAGAATAGAGGGGGACCACACTGTGAGCTAACGCAGGAGCTGCACAGGGAGTGCTGGGTTAACAACATGGAGTGGAGGAGTTAGATCAGGCTGCAGAGCAGGCAGGTGGCAGATGAGCCTGCTGGAGTTAAAATGCGCCTGTCTGCTCTATGGACACAGGTAGAACTCAGTGCATACCAACTTCACTGAAGGGAAAATACGGTGCTAGCAATGGTCCCATAACTTCATCTGTGAAACGGGCAGGACTAACACGTTAGTACTTTGCAGTGGGGCTACCAGAATTAATGTGTTAATGTTTGGAAGTGCTCAGCAGCTGCAAGGAGTTGTCTCTTCTCTGTAACTTCAAAATAGCACACAGTTTAGTGCCCTGTAGACTGAGTACCTAGCCAGTGCCAAATGCTGCAGGGCACAAGGGGCTGGTGCTAGACAAGGAGGGCTTTTTTCTTGCACAGTAATTTCTTTAGATCAGTCTTTTTCTCAGTCTTATTCTTAGCCGTGTCAGCAGAGTTTAGCCTAGTGATATATTTGGAGTTGAAAGGTTGTGGCTTTTGTCTCCATTGTCTCTGTTCTGGCACATAGGGATTATGCATTTCACTCACTGACAGTACGTGTATTCATTGGCATTGTCTGCTGTTGACCATGGGAATCAACCTGATTTCTTTATGCTCTAATTTGGAATTTTTGAAACAGGGACGAGGAAAGGAAGTTGACTGTCACTAAACATTTTTAACATCATTTCTCCCCACCCCACCCCGTCCCAAATAAGGAGAGGAAAATTTATACTTTGCCTAGGTCCTCAAACACAGCTTTGATTTTGCTCAGATGTTATGAAGGAACTTCATCATAACAGAAGTTGAATTAGTTTACATACTTTCATTATTTTTTTCTAAGGCATTGAAAATATTAACACTGGCTCTGCCTGACCAGCATTTAATGTCAGCATCTCATCGTTTCAGCCAAGTACAACGCTGACTTTGAAAAGTCTGCAGTCTAAAAAGTGGCTCAGTGAAAGTGAGGTTGGGGTACTTTATATTCGCTCCTCTTTATCCCTTGCAGAATAGGTAGGGGTAGAGGCAAACAGCTGATTCTTTATTTTTTTGGCTGCCAGTGTGCTGATCTTAAAAACATCAGGCATTCTACCAGAAATAAACCTGGAGAGGTCAGCTGACAGCCTGATGAAGAAAGCAAAAGTGTTGCCATCTGCCTGCAGCAGGAACAACAGGTTGTCACTAGAAGAAAAAGCTTTTCAGAAGCCCAGTTTTCTCCTCATCAAGCCAAAATTTGCCCCCAAAGAAAACCCTCAAATTCTGTCAGTCCCCAGTTAAGTAACATTTAAAAGAATACCCTTTAATCAGCTTTAAAAGTGCTGCCTTTCACTTTTACTTAATATCCTTCTTTTTGAAGAGAGGAAACCAGGACAAGCAGCCTTCATGTTGTGTGCTACTTGTTGCTTTATGCAAAGTACTTCCATACCTGCATTAGGGTTTTGTTTGATTCCAAAGTTTTATGGAAAAAGAAAGAGTACACAAGGCTTCAGATGAAAGGATTGCCCGGTCACCACTAAATAAACTAAAAAGTAATGGAAAGATACAAGGCCTTTTCTATTCATTTATTTAAACTCCCCTCAACACACCAGCAGAAAGCACATCAGGCACAATCATCCTCAGCATAAGGGGGGTCAGATAGAGGCTTTTATTTCACCAGTTGTCAAAATGGGTGCTACTAGCAAGTATTTGAAGATCACCCTCAAAGATTGTGGCTGTTGCTACTTTACTCAGAAAAGGAAGCAAAGAAAAAGGAAGTAAAACAGGAATTAAAATATTTGGTGGGATGCCTCCTGAAATAACGTATTTAGCAAAAAGGGCACTGTTAAATATTTTTAAACTAGCACCAGCTAATTAAACAATTAAAGGTTGCAGAACTTGCCCTGAATATAGGGTCAGGTGCTGAAAGACTCTTTTGTAAACAGAGTAAACTGATGTGGCTAGATGAAAAACAAATTATATGTATGATCACAAGCCCTCAGAAACCAGTCCCACGTAAAGGACTTTTAGAAAAGAGAAAAAAAAAACAACAAACAGTGAACCATTCAGTTTTCAAATCAGCCAGGAACAAATTCTTCTCTTACTTTTGCACACTTTTTTTTCCTGCCAATAGCAACAAGGTGAAAACGAAAGGGCTCTTTAAAACAGTTGTTTCAGATTTGCGTAGTGCAGACCTACAGCCCTAGGTGAGATTAAAAGCGTGAGCTCACACGATACTTCCTCCTCAAGGTGGCTGGAAAACAGAATGAGAAAATCCCAGACCAAGTTACACAACTCGAGAAGGGTAACTATGGTCTTTTTAAATGACAGTCAGCAACAGCCTGTTTTGTCCCTCAGTTTGGATGCTACAGAGAAGAGAACAAGAAGTCAACAACCACCTGAACTCCTAAAAGAGCGAATACAATTACCCATGCCCTGCTCAAACTGAGGACTTTGGAGTCAGATGACAGGAAACGTTCAGCAAATGCATCTGGTTAGGATAACTGGCCACTCTGCCGGAAAGAATGGAAAATCAAAACAAAGCAGCTGCATTAAAAGGGCTCACCTACACACACGGGTGACAATTGCAGGTTTCTTAGCACCTTATGGCAGCAGAACTTCAGACTGTATCAGCAGTGGCTTTTCTTGTTCCATGAACAATCTAAAAATATTTCCTGATCGAAATAATTTGTGAAGGGACTGAGCACTTCTCATCCACTGAAATTAAAACATTTCCTATTTGAATCACCCAAACATTTCACCAAACATTTCATTGATACCCGTTAAGTACATCAAAAAGATTTTGAGAGTTCAGATAAATAAAAAAAAAAAGGTATTTAGCTTACCTTTTCAAAGACAAGTTCTTTTGCATTTGAAAAACATATTTTGTAGCCTTAAAACTTTTTTTTCCCCCTGTATTGTGAATCAAGAACACTTGAAACTGACTCTTTCAAAGTTCTTATGAGAACTTGGTTTCCCAGCAAAAACTAAACATTCAAATGAGGCCTGCTCTATAGGAACAATTGCCTCCCATCACTATCACCCGCACCACCCCTTTTAACATGACCAGCCTCAGAGAAAAGGATATTCTCCTTTCAATTTATGCAAGACCCTACAGAAATAAAGGGTTCTTGTACCTGCTGTTTCTAAAGCAGTACAGCCCTGCATACCTCTGATTTGGTTATCTAAGCATGTTCTGTACTTTCTAGGACTGTAACTAAGCCAGGAGCAAGGTAGGCACAGTCCCTCCTTCAATACTGAACAGAGTTCATTCTGCAGGGTCTTTTGTGCCGGCCCTTGAAATCCCGTCCCCTCTGCCCAAGTGCTAATGATCCCATGGTGTTTTGCAGAGTTATTGGGGTTGTCCTTAAACAAAATCCCACTTCATTTTCCCTTTTTGGGCAGAAAGCCCAGAGCTAATTGGATGCATTCTCTCTCTTCTTCAGTGGCTAAATGCAATGCTGATGTGTGCATATAATGTGGGAATCACGTTAATCATAGGCGCAGAGATTTCAAAGCCAAGAGCGCTGGTTGTGATGACCTAGTCTGATCCGCGGCGTAACACCAGGCAGAGAAATTCTGCCAGTGATTCCTGCCTCAAGCCCATGCTTTTGCACCTCAGTTCCCATCTGTATAAACCTAGCTGCAGCTTCCAGACACTGGGTTTGTTGTGCCTCTCCCTGCCCCACAAAAGAGGTCTTTGTTCCCAGAAACCCTCTACCACACTACAGTCTTGTGGGCTCTGACCAAGTCACCTCTTCACCTTCTCTTTGCTAAAATGAATAGATTAAGCCTCATATCTATATCTCCAAGGTAAGGTTTCCAGGCTTTGGATTTTTAAGTGAAAAGACCTCATAGACCTACGCTCTTTGTATCTCCCCAAAATCTCAAAGATATGAGGCTCCTGCACTCTGGGCTCTCCAAAGGCTGCTCAGTAAATCATTCAGAAGTTAGCCGTTCAGCCCTCCAGTTGGATCCACAGCCTTCGCTCTGAACCCAAGCACGTTTGCTGTGCTTTTAGTTCTCTCATCACCTCGTATTTCTCAATTTATGCAGCAGAATAGCCCTCTGCCCAAAGTTTTAAATGGATCTGAGCAGCCGCACGTAAGTAGGGTCATGGGTCCACGTTCAGAAGACAGACGTGGAAATTTCACTCACATCCTTAACAGAGGACTTAAAAGAGGTAATCAGTAAGGAGGATTTAAGCAATTAGGTGGGATAACACATGAAGTCTTGGCTGTTCTGTTTGGGACTTGGCTTGTTATTTTGGTCTGTTATTGCTGACTTGGTCCTTTAAAAAGAAAACTTGGCTGAAAGAGCTGCTCACAGTGCTTCCTGTTACCCTGCTTGACCTGCCATATGTGTGTGTGCATCAAATGCCAGCTTACCAAATGTGCTGTTCCAGTAATTACTAGCAAAAACCCATGTAATCCATGTCAAACTAGCCCTAATTTTCATGGCAAGATTCCCAGGCTTTGCAGCGATCTGGTGCACCAGCAAGATCTCAAGCACTTCGTACACATTGAGACATGGAAACATTGTCAGAGGGTTCATCAAGAAATTAATAAATACTTAATGCAGAATCCCCTTCGCCTTAGTCTCTTAGTTTCTGCCTCAGATAGATATATATACACACACAACTTCGGTCTTCATAATTCTTGCACATATTTGCATTGTGAAAATCAGATTTTAAGAGAGCAAGAGCGTTGGAGAGTTTAACAGAGATGCTTAAGGGCTACCTAATTCTTTTAAGATGTCTAAAATACTAAACAATCCATAAGAGATGCATATCATAGGGAAAGTGCCAACAAAATATTTATCTAAATAGCTCTAGTCAAGCTGGTGAGAATTGAAAGCTCGCTTTGGAGAATAAATTTCAAAGATTTGCTTTCCAATGTCTTTTGTCAATTTCCATGATTCTATACTTTAATAAATCAAAAGAGCATCAGAATAAGTGTAAAACCCCTTTGCAATACACAGGTAATTTTACCTGCTTCTATTTACCATATTTGTATTTTTAAGAACTTGAAGGAGGAGGGAGAGAGGAACTTGGCAAATAGAGCAAGCAAAACAGCATCAGCTTTTTTCACTACAATTTTTCAAACATTTTTCAACAAAACAAGTTTGTAAAAATACTGCTTGTTTTTCATTTTATCTGAAAATGCATCAAGTACAAATACAGAAGATCATACATTTTGAAGCTGTTATTTTGGGCAATCTGCAGACTCAAGAAAAAAAGTAAGGTTATTTTCACAGACAGTAGACTAGACCTTTTTTTTCCTTTTCTATATACACAGGGATTCTTGACCCGATTCTTGATTCAGTGGTAAGGTATGGACTATATCTTTGGCATACAATTGGCATTATTATTTACTCTAAGTGTAACAATACTTTTTTCTCACAAAAGTCTGAGACAATCTGTTGCCTGCCGCCTTCCTGAGTGTGAGGTGATGCTTACATCCACTTCTTAAGAAGAAACCTAGGAACCAGAGAGCTACCTTTTCAGCTTTTTCAGCACAGTCGAGCCAGTGTTTTCATTTTCAGCATACTTTTCATTAAACATCACTGAAGCCTTTTTACTAAATCTGTTCTTGTGATTTTTGCCGTTGATGAGTAGGAGCAGAACCCAGCAGAGCAAAGTGATGTAGCATTAGGGTATTGTTTCAAAAGCAACATCTAAATGTGACGGCTGCTCCATTGTCTGGCTCTTTAAACCCAGCACAGGATTTTCCTTATGGGACAGTGCTCCAGCAAAATAAATAAATGGGCTGTAATCTAAACTCCAAAGCCCTCTATAAGATGTTATTGTGTTCCAGGCTCAGCAATAATAGGAGAGACATCACATTACGGGCAGACATCCACTTCTGCACTTTTGGAGAGATCAAAGCTTGTCTTGTCTGCAATAACTTTGGATAGATGCAAGATAGCTCGAGCCAGCATGGTCTAAACACAGTAAGGGAAAATGTCATCAACACCCTACAGGATAATTTAAGTCCCAATTTCTTCTCAACACCTCACAAAAAGAAAAGCCTGAAAAACAGCATACTTGTATGGCAGCTCTAAGGACTTGAGTGTGGGAGGCAAACCGCAAGTGGAAGAAGCAGCACCACAGAAGTGCATATGCCTCTAGGAGAGGCTATAAAATGAAGAGAGAAAGGAGGTCATATGTCTGAGCTGAAATGTTTTAAAAAGAGCTTAATTACCAGAACACGAGTGCTCCAGACTTTCTACAGAAGAGCCTCAAAGTGAAATGCTCCTTGATAATCCTTGTTCTCACCAAAAAAAAGGCACAACTTGGGCAGGGGCAGCCTGAGCCAAGTGGAGCAGCATCACAGGGTGCAAGATACTATTCTGCAGAATTTTCTGTGGAGGCTGATCCCAGTTCTTCATTGTCTCCAAATAACAATGAGATATGATGAGGTAAATCTTGGCACATAGTCCTCATCTTCTTCACATCTTCTGCCACTAGCTCTGGCAGAGAAGAGTGAGATGAAGGTCTGTACCTACTATATCCCACCCTGGAGACAAAGCCCAGGTCCTGCCTGGACATCTTTCCCCCATGCCCCTTACAGCATGGAAGGCTTTGGGGCAGCTGGTACAGCCAGGAGCAGAGCTGGATTTGCCCACAACCCCCCATGGATGGCACAATGTGGCTGTAGCAAGCTTCAAACAGCACCAGAGCACGCAGCAGCTCAGACTCTCAGGCACTTTTAAACTGCCACAACTCAACCTTCAAGAACAACCCTAAATTTCTGAATTGCTCCAGCTTGAAGATATTGGCTCTGGGGCACAGAGGTGTTTTAAGAGCTCAGCCCCTGCCCCTTTGAAGAGTGAGTCCCAGCGCCTGTCAGGCTGCAGCACTCCTGCAAGGAGCTGCAGCCCCAGTGGGGTCAGAGCCCCCAGGCTGAGAAGCAGGGGGCTGCCAAGGGGGCCACGGGCTGGCTGCCCATCTGCAGGCAGGGAGCAAGGAGCGCCTGGGGATGTTCCTGAGGGCTGCCAGCTTCCCCACGGGAAACCTTGGCTGTGTTTTCTGCTGTGCTGAATGATTACATGTGGGCTGTAAATCTGGATGTTAACACGGGAGCAGTATGTGCTGCTATACAGACTGAGGAGGGACTCAGCCCTTTCTTCCCCATTATGGACAGTAATGCCTCTGGCAAGCCAAGCACAGGACAACTAGGTCTTGCTCAAGGACACTGACATTAAGCACAACACATGATCCTCCTCCTTTTGCCTCTGTTTCTTCCAGTCTGACCTCATATAGTGTGTATCAGTCCTGCCTCACTGTGCAGCTAACACACAAGGCCTGGTTGTAGTATGTATCTTCAGTCAGTTCATTTCATGACAGGCTAGTTACACGCTCATTTTTGCATCTTTGAACTAGTATATCACAGTGTTTTCTATCAAAGTGAGATCCTGCTGCTCTCTGGCAACTACTTATAACACAGTGTTCTTCATGCAACATTAGATAATCAGCCACAGCCCCTCCACCTGCTTCACACTGTACCTTCCCTACTGCTGGCAGCCTGCAAAGCACTAGAAGCAATATTTTATTGAGCTCAGCACATCAAACACCCCAGTCTTGCTCAAGTACAGCCACAGATGGAAATGAGTTATTTGTGTCCCTGTGCCAGACAAGCATCTTGGTATGCTAGGTGCTGTACAGGAACAGAGCCACTCCCCTGGATGTACAAAGACAAAAACCACCATGTTCAAATTTGATGCAATACAATTATAGAAACAGGGCCCTTTGAGTCAACAACCACCCAGTATTTTCATCTGGCAATATGAAATGGATTAAGAGTACAATAGGGGAAAAACACCTAAATGCAGCAAGAAAGGGATGATAAAAGTAGATAAAAATACAACTGACTGCATTTAGATTAAAATGGCCAAGACTAAGCATGGAATTTGCATTAGTGGTGATACACAAAACTGACTGGAAGTGCAATGAAGTTTTAGGATCTGCTTTCTCCAGTTTTCACCCCTCCAACCCATTTTATGAGCCTCCTCTAGCAATAATTCCACAGGCCCTAAGTTGCCAACACTCAACAGTCCTGACAGCTGGAGGCTGATTTCCCCACCCCTCTTTTCTTTAAGGCCTAATACAAGTCTTCTTTGCTGAACTCAGGCCAATTTATTGCCTTACCCCACCCTGACCCATAGAATTGATCACTGTCCTTTCTGTAACACCCTCAGACAGTTCTGAAAACTATCATATTTCCCACCCTACTCCTGCCATATTCTCTTTTTCCAGACTAAACAAAACTGATTTTCTCAGCCTTTACTCACAGGTCATGTTTTCTAAGCCTCTTATCATTCTTGCCACCCCAGTAGGGAT
Source organism: Aythya ferina (assembly GCF_964211825.1). Classification (NCBI taxonomy): domain Eukaryota; kingdom Metazoa; phylum Chordata; class Aves; order Anseriformes; family Anatidae; genus Aythya; species Aythya ferina. The sequence goes on along the minus strand of NC_140296.1, from coordinate 119,229,334 downwards.
TCTTTAATGTTTGTCTACATCTTACTGACAGTGCAGTGCATCCAGAGGTATGTCACAGTATGGAGTAGACTTACAAAGAAGGGATAATATTGTTTAAGATTAAGAAACACATAATATTAAATATCACAAGTAATAGGAGTTATCCCATATTGCCAGAGATTGATTAGGTGAGACCACATATATTGTTTCTACCTTGGTTTCTTCTGAAGTGGAGGTGGATGGAAAAGGCTGCAGTGGTGACCATTTCAGATGCGTGCTTTCACAATGAACTCAGTTACTAAAGCAGGCCTTCCCCTGTCTCTCAAATGGGGTCATATCAGTGGGAAAGCTGGAGCAGAGTCAAGGAGCCTGTGGCTCTTTAGTGGCATTAGAATGCCTTCACCTGATGCTGATTAAAAAAAGCATGACAATATACCACAGACACACACCCTGTGAAGCAAGGCTATAGCAAGGACACTATGCCTGTCCTGCTCAAAGGAGCGTGGTGGAAGAGCCCCTTAAGCTTGTGTCTGCTCTGCTGGTTCTGAAGCAGAAGGCAGTACTGTTATATCCTACATCTAGAAGTAGAGGACCCCAGCTGAGAAAGCAGCCTATTTCCCTCCCTCATGTTCCCCCTTCCAAAAAATAAAAAAAAAAAATAAATCACAGGGACACACTCAGCTCTGCCCCAGTCTGCTGTGGGAGTTCGCTGGGTCTCTTGCCGAGGCCATTTATCAGCATCAGCTCTAAGGAGCAAAGCCTGAGAATTTTTCACAGAACAAGTTGGAAAACTATGAGAAATTGAGAGGGGGAGGGTGTGTTAACAGTTAAAAAGCCCTATAACAACTGTTTTTCCTAGAAGGACTAAAGGAAAGTTTGAGACCACAGTTTATCATTTGATTTTATTCAACCTTTACTACGGGAAATAACGAAGGGGAAAGCTAAGAATAGGCTCAGAGCCAAACTACACTACTGAGAAAAGGAAAAATAGGCAGAGTAGCCACATGCACATGCAATTAATTCCACCAATTCTTTGCTTGACCACATCAATCCCCACCCTGTACACCCCAATTACTGCCTCACCCATTTCAGACCAGGAATTATGCTGTGCTGCTCCCCCAGCAACCCCATGGGCTCAGCCCAGTTCTCTGCTCCCCTTTCTCTAATCATTTACACTAATACCAAGAGTGAATAGAAGACAATCAAGTCAAAAGCCAGAGCTTCAGCTAGTGGAAATCAGATTGCCACCACCAGTGTTAGACCGTGCTGGGGCTCTACCCTACAGCACACCTCTTCGTGTGACAAGATACAGGGAAGAGGGGCCCATGATTTTCTAAGCCCACCTCAGTTTGCCTAGACATCCATCATCACTCTCCCAAATACTCCTTCACCCTGTCTCTCAATTCCCCTATTCTTACCATTTCTTCTATCTCCAGCAGCATTTATAAGAGGCCTTCTGTCCCCTCAACTCTTCACCCCATAGAAGACTCCTCCTCAGTCCTCCTTCTTCTGTGGGAGTCGGGGAAAGGAAGATGCGCTTCAGGCTCTCCTCCTGCTTTGGTCTCACCCTGTGGGAGAGTTTCAGGCCCATCATTCCCAAGAAAAAAAGAAAAGAAAAAAAAAAAAAAAAACAAAAAAACTCTGTACAACAGAAGACTGAATGGTAAGCATCCTGTTGTGGCCCAGCTGCCATTATTAACCTATATTCCATGTAACATACAAAGCAAAAAAACAAACATCCAGGAAAAAGAACAGAACACCCTGAAATCAGGGCTTAAGTAATAAGAAAATAGGTAAGTCTCCTCTTCTGGAAATGTAGGTTTTAATAATTTACAGATGGAAAATATGAATATCCCTCTGCATATTATTTTCCTCACTGCATTTTACTTGGCAGCTCAAAACCTTGCAGCAGGAAGACGGCCATATAATTGCAGGGGTCAGTTCAAAGCCTTGTGCTTTGCAGATCATCTGGTGTTTGACCTACACACAACTGAAAGCCTTGGCAAGAACACCAGCCTGTGATTTTTAAGATCCATTAATGAAATCAGTATCTTTGTGACCACCGTGCACATACACGTTACACCTGAAACAGACACAGCTCAGGTCCCATCAGGAACTCGGTTCCAGCTGATACCATCCACAAGCAACAGCAGCAAGAAGCTGAGATTCCTACACTGACCAAACGCAAGTCTAAGTGACAGCTCAGGTTAATGAGTTGACACACATTAAGCATTTCACTGAGGTTTTAAGTAGAACACAGTAATTAACAGGTCAGGCAGCCTGAAGCACACATAGTTATGGCAGCTCAGCTGGCCTGAGGTAATCAGGTAAATGGTGATAACCTGACCACCTGTCTGAGCCAGGAGGTGTCTCAATCTGGCTCCCCAGGAATGATTTGTATGGCTATGAATTGAATCTGATCTCCCTGTTGCCTAGCAAGGCAACAAGGGCATTATTTATGATGCACACGTAGAGAGCATCTACATCTGTATCCATGACCTCCAAGTCTGCTTCAGGCACACACAGCCGATGCAGATGCAGCCCACTCAGCTCTCCAGGGGCCTGGGATCACACATGTGATTGTCAGCCAAAAGATGTTGTGTTTTTCTGCCTACATGAGCCAGTGCTCTGCTCCTGCCAACAGCCATTCTTGTTTATTCTATATCTGTCTGTCTTTCTTGGCACCTCGCGTTGTAGCGTCTAAGAGCCAGCAAGGCACAAGCAGTTGGAGGGATCAACTCATTTCATTAAAGTGCTCAAACAGACAGCAGGTGGGTAATAGCTTTTGGTCAAAAGCCACGCTAAGAAGGCTCTGAAAATGAAGGCTTGATGAACAACTACAGAACTTGAAGTGCCCTGCTGCCAATCAAGACAAATTTAAACAAACCCAAATCTTAAACAATCTCCTCAGGCACTGGAGAAATTCAGACCACACTGGGGGTTCAGGATTCACATTGTGACTCATCCTAGGTGACACGGTATGCTTTTATTCACTTACTTTCCTCATAAACAACCACTTGATGTTTCAGGATAAACATCTGTCAGGAAATAGATCATATCCTATAGGAACAGAAGGAGGAAACTAAGCTTTGTTCATGAAATGCTAAGAATGTATTTTTAATGACAGGGGCCCGGGGCAGTTTCCCATAATTAGTTTACAGAAATATGTCAGAAAGGCTCTGGCAGGCTACTCAGTGCTCATAAATCTGCATGATTGTGAAGTGTTCCAGGGTCCCTTCAAAGGGACTGGACCAGAGGCAAAAATAGCAGGATGCCCTTCATGTGGTAATCCCAGCCTCTGCATACCAGGAGGTATCAGGAATCTTAATGAGGAATCCACTCTCTGGAGACTTTTACTTCTAATCTACACCACGGGCAAAGGGGAATGAAGGAGGGAAGTAAATAAACAGAAGTAAGTGTGCTCACATTCTTTGACAGAGCCAAAATGCACTTCCAGAGTCTTTAATGTTCTCTCTTTGCTGACCAGCCCTGACCCTGTAAGACAGGAGTCAATATATTCATCATCAGAAATAAGGCCAAGTTCCCAGGCAAAGCTAAATGCATCTCTGCTGGTGTCACCTGCACTTTCTGTTCAGAAAGAGAGACCCGCTTCAGTGAGGCAGACTCACCCTTAATCAGGCTTGCAGCACTTAAACTGTTTGAGTAGGAAAGAGCAGCAGCTGCTTGTATGCCTGGGAGGGAGAGGCTGGCTTCACCTCCCCAAGATTGCTGTTGTCCTAGACAGGAGGATTCCAGTGGGTTTGGAATGTGCAAATGGTTTCTTCCCATGAAGGTGTGAACACCCATATAGCAAATTTAAGACTACAAAGAAAAAAAAATCCATTGATTCCACTTAAAAAAAAAAAAAAAAAAAAGAGAGAGAGAAACAACTTGAGAGGGTTAGTTATGTTTTTTTTGTTTGTTTGTTTGTTTTTTTTAAAGTTGCCCACCTTAATATATAAGGGAGTACCAGTCATTTTTACTGCTGCCTGCCCTTACAGCCCCTCAACACACCTCCTCTGCCTGCCTCCCAGAAAGCCATGAAAACGTTTCCTTACTCTGCTTGCCATTTCCTCAAATGGAAGAGGAAACATGAGCAAATCAAGACTGAGGAATGAAATATATTGAAACAGCAATATAAGTACTACCGTCTCTCTTGGTAATCTCCTTCAAATCTTGTATCCAAGGACCTTAAGAAACTTCACATAATACTGATTTTGTATGACAAGTGCAATTCCCCTTTTCAAAGGGAGGGGAACTAAGCCAGAAAGTGAAAGACTGTCTCCTAAAATCCTGAGCTGTGTTTTAAACCAAAAATGGATTACTGTAGGAAAATCTTTTCAGTACTCCAGTCTGAAAGTTAACACTGAGATATTAAGTATTTCAAAAACGGAACATGTGTATGAGAAATCATATATCCAAGCTATTTCACAATTTTTCTCCTTAAGTTAGCTGTCACATATTTCTTAACATTGAAAGCAAAGTGTTCTTCAAACTTCCAGGTAGGGTTATTTACTTCATTCTTACATGCAAGTCAAAATACACATTCAATTCATCAGCTGATATCATTCATCCATTTTAAGTCATGAAATCAGATTTTTTTTTTTCCCCTCCTCATTCTTGTAAGGTAGCAGAGTCCCTATGCTTTTGGGGAGTACAGTGTGACACAGGACAAGGAGAGCAACATGAGTATATTCAGTAAAATTCAAGGATGAAAAACCTCATTTAAATTTCCTCTTGAAATAAAGAGAACAAAGATTGTGCTTCAGAAAGTCTGTTTAGGACATACAAAAAATATGATTTTAACTCCATTTTGAAGCACATATTCAGAAGTAACACAGCTTGTGCACACAAAGGAGAGCCAAGCCTCTTTTAACCTTTCATTTCTATAGAAATTGTCATAGCTCCATCAGTGAGAGACCTTGAGACCACCCTATTGACCCAGCAGAGGAAAGAAGCTTTCCATGAGGATCTATACCAGGCTCAACAATATTACCTACCCTTCTCTTCCATCATTTTTGCCTTCCCTACAATGAAAATGCTTCCACTTTATAAAGCACTTAGGAAGTTACAGGGGAAAAGAAAGTAATAAAAAAACAACCTGAAAGGCATTGAACCATCATCCAGATCACTTACTACTACAAAGACTCGAGTACATCAAGAAGCGATACCCAAGACAACATCTGCTGAAGCTAACAGGAGGATTCATCTTCCAACCTGAGTCAAAGGAAGCATCTAATATTTTGCACTTACCCCCACCTACAGACAACCAAAGCTTAAATAACCTGTGAGCCACTCTCTTTAATTTTCATTATAGGCAGAATGGCAGGGCCCAGCTGGGAAAAGCAATCTGCTAGCTTCTCACCAGCTGGCAACAATCAGGGACTAAGTGCATGGAAGGAGTGAGTGCTTCACTTCAGACACTTGAATGAAGTAATGTTTTACAGTGCTAATGTAAATACAGTTCAATAGAGAGGATGCTGGCAGGAAGCCACTGTAAGGACATAAATTCGTGGTGCTGGAAAACCAGCTTGGCTTGGCCTGCTGAAGTAGTTCACAAAGCAATCCAGCATTTCATATAAATAAACTTTTTACCCAGGTAGTAAACCAAGAGGAAGGCTGGATTATTCTATCAGATGCCATGATTTAACAGATGGTTCCATTTCCTCCACAACTCACCCATCCTGAAAAACAAGTGAAAGAGGTTCTCAGATATGTCTGAGTTATTTCAGCTAGACAAGTCAACTGAACAGCACACAAAGCAAGTGAGAAACTACTCTCTTCTTGCTCGTTCTCACTTGCATCACACAAGATAGTAATTTATACTGTCCCCAAATTAGGAGATTTGGGCTGTGAATATGTATCTGTAGTGGCTTCTCCAAAGAAGAGAGGCTCTCCAACTGTTGCTCAAAAGAGAAGCCACTGAATCCTCTTGGATTATCACTCATTTTTATTTCTCTAGCCCTGCTGTTTGCCTCTTGCAAGCTCTTGATAAATGCTAAGCCTGACAAATGCTTGGGAATTCATCCAGTGCCCAGCTCAACTGTCACAGGAAGAGCACAGAGCTGGCTGATGGCTGTAGGTACGTGTGCTCACTGGACTCTGCAAACAGGCTGATGAGGGCAGTCTGAATGCAATGAAACACCACAGAGGGGTTTCACCTTTGTGCTCCTGGTAAATCAACTAGCTGTGTCTTCCATCATCAGTAACAGATTATGCCACTGATTCAGCATTGATTTAGCCCAGGCCCTCAGTTTTCCTCCCTGCTTGTAGGCTGCTGTTGAACCCAGTAAGTTTCAAGAGGTGTAAGGCTATCCCTTGCAGGCTTTCCATTTCCTTCTTCCATACCTTTACGAGTCTGTGAGACTGTGTCTTTCTACTTGTGACTTCACTTCAATTTCCCATCACCTATCTCCTGTACTTTGTCCTCATACTAAACTAGTGTGGTGGCAGTGCCCATGGCAATCGTCTTCCCTTCCCTTGGGTTCTGCTGTCGTATTTCAGATCCCTCCTTAGCGCTGCCCTGCTTTCCAGCAGTGAGCAATACTGATGCACATTACCTCGAAACAACAACGTGTCTTGTCCTTATCTATATCATTTTCTATTCTTAACAATATCATTCAGAAAGGGGTTACTATGACTCATCAGTAGGAGGTCTCATTACTTGCTAATCCTAGGTTAATGAGTTTTTGGGATCCCACTGATTGTGCCTGGATGTGCAAAATGACTGGGATGCCAGTGGTGGTGAAGTCTGACAACTGTGTTGATGGCAGTAAGACAGCTGGTAGTCACATTCAGCTGTGTGTACAAGGAAAGTCTGTCTAAATCACCTCTTCAACATCAGTCACTAGCCCACGCTCCAGGTATGTAATCTGCTTTTTAGCCTAGGTTCCTTGGACAGACCTCACCCTTTCTTCTGACAGAAAGTAATCCAAACGCTGGACTACACTCCCAGGGAACCAGGTGTCCTTAGCTTCAGTGCCAGGCTGTTCCTCTTTCTTCCTGGAGCATCTGTTCTATCAGAGATAAACAGGGCTGAATTTCTCCTCACACAAACCTACTGTAAGTATCTAAGGGGTGGGTCCATGCACTCTCGGTCAATCTCTGTCCTGCTTCCTTCAGCTCAAAGCAATGCCAGGAACTGTGTACAATCAGCTACTATGGTTTTGTTCCCTACTCTGAGGAGTTCTGCTCATGTTGATATTTCACAGCGTTTTTGTTAGGGTTAGTTTTGGGCTGTCACAGAATATTAAGCTGGAACCACATGTCCCTCAAACCATCTTGCCTTTTATTAGAACTGAAAAGCTATCTGTGGCCACCAGGGCTGCATATTGTAACATAATGTAACTGTACATTCCTTCTTCCAGTTCTGGTTTTGGGGAAGAAAACAAATCCTCTCAAACTGTCTGAGGTCACACAGCTCTGTAGATATTGCCAACACCCATCCCAATATTTTACATATATCCTGACATCCCCTGGGTGAAAGTGTTTGCACATCTGGCTGGGCAGAAATGGAGGTATTTCACAGGAAAATGTAGCAAGCTATTGCTGTACGGAGGACACCTGCAATGTAGCATGCCCTGCGTGCTCTGTGGGATGACATCCATGACATCTGAGATCAAGAGGAAGGCTGCTGGTGCAGAACCTCTGCTTACATTTGGAATTCATGTAGTGCAGTGCACAGCCCTTGTTCTCACCTCAGACTGTAATTATACTCCTGAGCTATATAATAATCTCCATAAGCATCTATGCAGACTCCAAAGCATGACACAATACAGGCACTTCTACCACTAATACGATCTTGTCTCCTTGATATGATTTTTGGAAGCCTGCACTTGACTCAAGAAGCAGGACAGGGTTTTACGTAAGGCAGAATATAATGAATTACTAGCAACTTTGGATAGCTAACAAGAGAAGCCATCACAAGGGGCCTGGATTTCCCAAAAGTACTAGGTTCCCAGCCTGATTGGTCGAACATCCTTGATAACACATTTCAGGTACAGTAAATGAATGAGGAAAACATACCCAAAGCATTTCTGCAGTTTGTAGACTCAGTACGAACAAATGTGAGCTCCTTCTCAAGTCATTCACTTAGGTCAGCTTTCCAACACACTCCTTCTCTTACTCATCAGAACTTCCAAGTTGCCAACAGCTGAGACTCAAACTCTGGACTTGAAGGCTTGGGCTTCTCACATCTGTGGCTGTCATTACCATCTTAGGCATGCTGGAAGGGAGGCGACAATGGATACTGCAGGCAGCGATTTAAGATGTGGCCATGACAGAGGTGGAACTGGAAGGAAGAGAAAATTAATTTACTAACCAGTCATGTACAAACACACTCCCAAAAAAGAGCTGTTTACATCCACCATCTCTGCAAACAAAGAAGCCATTTACTTTTCTGATTTAAAATCAGGACATTGGGCATTTTCTCCTTAAAAAGGTAGAACCAGCAGTGCAGTCACTTGCAAGCAAATTTAAATTCAAATCTCCCAGCCTCAGGAGGGAGAGAGAGAGAAAGAAAGAGAAGAGGGTCAAGCTCCATGGAAGAAAGGGAGAATGGTCAATGCATTCAGGAGCAATGACGTGTGGAGACTTAAAACAGTAGGGCATGTAGAGCTACATTTAGAACTAGAGGAAAAGGAAAATGGACAAGGTAGAAGGGAAGGAGCTGAGAAGGAAACATTTTAGTGGTGGGTTGTAATTTGTATCCTCCATTCTGCTGTGAACTGCTCTTTAAGACCATTTTGCCTAGAAGCTGCCTGCTAGCTTTGAAGCTTGTCCTCTGCTCTCCCAACCGCTTTCCTAATGGGATCTTGGATCTTCATTCTTTTTGGTTTTCCGGTTCTCTGCACAGCTGCTTGCCAGGTTTGCTAAATTCCAAAAACCTTTCCTGACACCAGGGCTGCAGTCACTGCAATCCATGCACCATGCTCAGGAAATGGGAGCAGGATACTTGTGAGCTGACTTTTGTTATACATTCAGCAGACAAACCCACAGCTAAGGCTATGGGATGGAAAAATGGCATGAATGAGAATCCTATCTTTTGTGGCTAAGGACAGGAAAGGCAGAAATACACAGATGAGGTGATGAGAGGCCCACTAGTAGCAGCAACAGAAAAAAAAAATAGATTTTTAAAAATGAATCATACATTCCAGGGTTCAAAATATGCAGTGCTCTAAGACTGGCTGCTTTTAACAGGACATTATGGTCATTTATAGGCTATGCATTTCATATCTGAAGTGACAGATCTTGTGCCGTATGCCTAGGAAACTTTCCAAGGTAATACACAAGACTGCAAGAACATCCAGATGTTTGTTCACGTAGTTTCTCCCACCTCTGCAGAGTCCATTCTTTATTAAGTAGAAGAGTTGTCAAGAGACACATCCACTTTCAAGAACGACAGCTCCGAGTCCATGTCCTGTGCAGACAGAAAGGGAAGGGGGGCTGACACTGCTGGTGCTGTTCCCAAAAGAAAGAGTGACATATCAAACCACTGAAATTTCCTACACTGCTGTCTCTGTGTCTGCAAACTGGGGCTACCATAAAGGCTGTCATGAGGCACGTATTTCAAAAGTGTGCCTTGAAGCGCCTGATAGCAGAGGTCTGGATATTGCTAAATGTCAGCTTTCGGTTCCAGGATCTCAAATAGGAAATAATAGAAATAGACAACATTTATCCTCTAAGATAGGCCACAATGTGTGGAACAGAAAAAAAATAGCATTGCCACAACAGCCCCTTTGTGAATGGCGCGACAGGGACTGAGGCTTGTATTTATATGAGCCTGCACAGATCCCCATAAAAACACTGGCCTGAGATGGGTCAGTGGATGGGCTAAATGAAAGCACGATGGCATTGTTCTGCGTTGGCCCACTAATGCCAAGAAAAACACTTAACAAGGCCTAGTCACATGTATTTCTGACCTGCTAGAGAGCGTGTTATGACACTTGCTTCCTGGAAAAACAGAAAGGGAACTTGCTTTCTACAGAACTGGATCTGTGGTTGAGGTTTTGCAAGTAATATGGGCTTGCCACATGAGCAGGGCTTCTTGTCACCCCCGCATCACACCCTCTGAGCTTCTGTTGAAACGAGAGGCTGCCTTCTAGGGGGCACCCAGCTCGTAGCACGGGTGAGGGAGAGCTCCCCTGGGCTGAGCCCCTTACTGGCTCTGTCCTCCTCCAGCTGTAGCGTCAGCTAGCAAGGGATGAGGGAAGAGACGTCTGTTTCAGATTAAGGGATCAGTCCAAAACGTTCTGTTCAATGCAAAAAAAAAAAAAAAAAAAGAAACCAACACACCACAGTGTCGCCGTGAAACAGCCAGAACCCTTCAAAAGGGAGAGGATGGGAGGAATACAGTAGATGGCAAAGTAACTTCTTGTTATGACCTGCCCAAGGATGGCAAGTGGAGAACCACGGGAAGAGCAGTCATTAGAAAGGGTGTTAATTAAGTACCAAGCTTGCTGCGGGATAAGGGCTTCACCATTCCTCAGCATTATTACATTTTTCAAACATAAGGTTCTCATTAATCTTTAAGTAGAGAAAGAAGTATCAGTTCCAAAGTAAAAAAATAAAAATAAAAAAAATAAAAAATCCAGCAATAATTCAACATTTTCCAAAATATTAAAGTTTAAAAAGTATGGGGAAAAAATGATTTGTGCCTTTTTAGACAGCTACGGATTATAGAAGGAGGTTATTGGCTTTTCTGGATTCTGTATCACTCTTTTCCCCTACCATTCCTCACAGACTTACAAAACTTGGAAGCTTACTACGCAGCAGGCTCATCAAATGGTGAACTCATCAGTAACTTCTCAGCAAGACTTCAGTTTTAATAGGCCTCTGATTACAGGAGGGATATTTTTGTTTTGCTTTAAAAGAAGAGCACCGATACAATTTACATATGTTTATTTGGAGGCTATTTTTCATGAAACATAAACGGAGTTGTTTTTTTTTTTACTGATATTAAAAGCAGAGGGACGTTTGTGTATCAGGAGGCCTCACGCCAAGACCTGAAGTCGGGGTGAGGCTGTGAGTGCCAGCCAAACTTCAGCACTGCCTGGGAACGGGTTATTGCTTCAGTGGATGTTGTTATTCTTTATTTAGAATAAGAAAACAGCTTACCTCGTATGGACCAAATGCCCCACTCGTATCTGTTGTTCGAATTGTCACTGCTGTTAAATGTAAACATTTATTTTCCTTGCAAAACCATTGCCTGTTCAATTCACGGCAATAAATCAGATAAAAGCAAGAGTTTGAGTGGGTTTGAGGCATCCATACGTGTCACTAGATGGCAGTGCAAAACAGTTATGGTATAGCTTAGTGGCAAATCACAAGGCTGTGAAGCTTGCAACTGGCTGCCGTGGGAGAACCTGCTCATGTATCCACATCCCCATCCAGAGATGCTCTGAAGAGACAGGCTACACAACCCACAGACATGAACACAGAAAGCACCAGTTATCGTTCTCAACAGCAGCCCCTACACACTGCTCTCGCAGGTGTAGTGAGAGCCTCATTCATACCCGGCTAATCCGCTGAAACCAGGGGCAGTGGCAGAGTTGGGGCTGTTTCCATACTGAATGTGGCCCTGACTTAGGAAATCTGTCGGGCACGTTTCCAGCTTCAAGCAGATGACTGGCTCACTGTCTGCCCTTAAAGCCTGTGGTGTGGCTGAGCCTCAGAGTACGTTTCTAAAAATGATATGGGGAGGTGTTCTGGCTATTAATATTTGAGATCGGCTCATCAGACTTTAGCAGTTAAAAAAAAATAAAAAATAAAAGCTGAAAGCTAGCTTGCCACCCCGCTGGGAGCTCTGGGAATCAAGCCAGTTGCCCCATCTCCCACTGTACCTGGACCAGTGCTCTCAGCTGTGTTCAGCTCTGAATTATAACCCCGCTGCCTCTCAGCTTCCAGGCTGCCTGCAGTTACAGCAGTGTAGCTGCACCGGCAGCGTTAGGATTGACAGAGATGAGAGGTGAGGACAATTCAGCTGGGCTTTTGCAGTCCTGCTAACAAGTCTGGTGATGATGCGCAAGCCCAGCTCACAGAGAGCTGTGCCCATCCTGCAGGGCCAGCAGGGCTTGTTTGTCACTAAAATCAGGAGGCGGTCTTCTAAATCCCCTGGGGAATCAGCACTGGAGGCTCCAAAGGTCTCACCTTCACGTAGGGTCACAAAGCATGTGAAAATGGAGTGGGCACTTCCTATTTTACTTCTTTCTGCCCAAGATGTGTGTATGTGTCCACTGTGCTCCAGGACTGAATGCCAGAACCAGATGGTACAGGTGCAAAAGGCTGATAGGGCCGTCCAGGACTTATTTCCCTGCCCAAAATCTGTTCTCTGGTGCTCTGCCCAGCCCAGATTTAACTGACCCGGGCACCGTGAGCTCTTGCCGTCTCCCTTGGGAAGTCATTTGCGAAGTTTTAATACATCACTTCCCATGGCCTCATATGCCTCACCCTAGACTTGCCTTTGTCCACTGATCTTATCGCCCCAGCCTTCCCTGTAAAAAATCTGCTCCCTGGTTCTTTATATCACAGCTCACTTTGGCTTGTCATTTGCCCAGGCTTTAATGTATCTACTTCTTTCACTCTCTCCTCATCAGTCAGCCTCTCAGTCTCTCAATCACTTCTGCGTCCTTCTCAAAGAGAATTAAATCCCCCCCTCTATAAATAGTTCTGCTTGGTGTTCCAGCCCGCTGTTGATCTTTCCATTACCAAAACTTCTTGTCATTTTATAGCCCGCTCTCTGCTGTGCATGATGGCATGCAGATGCTACTCATACAGATGTTAGACATTTTTGGCTACCAGTACAGCAATAAAGAGCTATTTTTCTAACACAAAAAATTGAGATCTTGCCTTAAATGAACTAAGTCATGGAGAGTCAGTTCTGTATTGGGTTTCCTTTGCTTCTTGTTGCTGATAAGCAAAATCACATTTTGCCACGGATATCCAGGGAAAAAAATACCCATTCTTCTCCTTCATATCGTTCTTTAAAAGCTCCCTAAAGCCTGTCCTTTGCTAAGATACCTCCACACCACTGCCAATGAGCCAACTGATGTAACTTTGGCCAACGGTGTGCTAACACAGTGGCCTGGCACTCCTGCCTCTATTATATCATTGTTCCTTGAGCTCTTGCATCCATCTGTCTGTAACCACCTATTGCTTTCAGCAGAAATTACAATTTCCCTGAAGAAGAGCTTCTCTGGATGTTCCAGGTTCTTGATTGCAGGTACAATAGCATCCTGGCCCCAGCCAGGCTCCTAATAGCTACCATGGATGAAAACACCAAGCCTCACTCCTTTAACTAATTCTTAGCAGTTAACAAGAATAAGTTTATATCAGATGTAATCCTGTATTTCCAAGGGTGAGATTAAGGGCAAATACTCTTGATATGTCAGTCACAGTTTAGTGTCAGACAACTATTGACAACAGATATTTGTAGAGAGATGAGACTTCCTTACCCCAACGATATGACACTCTAAGATATCTACATGTAAATCACATTTCACTCATGCCTACATCACTGTACACTTTTACATTGATACTTAAAACAATCTCATCTTGGTAGATAGTGGTTTTCAGTCCTTTGTTTTCCATTTTGAGTGCACAGACACACACACACAATTTTGTACTTGGCTATATGATGTCTGCTAAACCTTGATTCTGCCAGTGCTGACACATAGGTGTAAAGCAACTTTAACAGTTCTGGTCATTTGTGTGTTAACATTTCCATTGCTACTGGAAAAATCCCAGGTCACTTCCCCTCAGTGGAAGCAGGAGCTTGCTATAGTAATTATGGAAAAACTAACAACATCCAGACATGAAAATTTGGACCAATTATTTCACCTGGGATCTCTTTCACAACATATTTGCCTTCTCATTTCTTTCTCCCTCCTCTCTAGTTTTTGGAAGGCTGTGATCCCCTTAAGTTTTCAGCTTAATCACATCCTATAAATATGGGCAAAACCCAGGAGTCTTCACTGAAGACACGAACTTTGCCATTGATTTCAAGGCAGCGGGGTTTGTATATCAGGAACACATGTGGGTTTATGTACAAGCCTGTATTTAACGTGAAGATAAGAAGGCAAAGCCAGCAAAGGAAATATCAGTCTTAATTTGGTATTTTTCTGAAGGAATCTGTTATACAGATTTCCCTTGTTTTTGTTTTGCTCATTTTGGAGGTTATGAACTGTCAGGGAACTTTTACCATTAACACAGCTTTCTGGGGTGAGACAACAGGGAACTAAATGCACTTCTTTTGGTCCTCCAGGTCTGCTTTCTGCTAAGCAGCACAGGCCTCCTGCCACTGCTTCTCCTGTGACTCAGCCCACTCGCTGCAGTGAAATGTTGACAGCATTGGACTGGCTCATCCTGCGGATTTAGAAAGAAGCCGTCTGGACTGGGAGTCACTCTACTCACCCGTTACATACAGAGGTACCAAACTCAATGGTAAGAACTTACTGTACTACTGTAATATTGGTGCTCCTAGTTCACGGGCACTAGCATAAAGGTCTGCAACAATGATCTACAGGAGAAGGGCAGTGACAGTTTGTCTCTGAATGCTTAAAACTAGGAATTTATCCCGTCTCTGTATATTGTAAGAGAATCGGATCCAAAAAGTGAACCTTGAAATGCTCCCTAATGTATAGTCTATCAGATGTATCATTTCAGTTGTGAGCCCCTACAGGAGTATAATCCAAGAACAGCAGCAATATATTAATAAAACATGCTTCAACCACTTTTTTTTTCTTTCTTTTTTTTTTTTTTTCTGGCAGATACTACTTTGCACTGCAGCCTAAAATATATAATGAAATCCAGATCTCACTAGTTGCTGGAATGTCCTTTGTCAATAACTGTGAAAAATGTCTCTCACCCTGCAGTGCGAAACTGAGCTGTGGAATTTATGTGCATAAGTTCTTCCACTCCTAAAACGCAATTAATCCTGAACGAAAATACTGACACTGATTGTGCATGGCAGAGACCACTCCCTACCTCTGCTGTATATCCTAATCCCTTCTGCACCTATTCTGTTTATGTGAATTTATTGCTTGTAAAGCAGACTCAGCAACCTCAGAAACCCAGCTTGCTTTTTGTTTGTTTGTTTGTTTTTAATTAAAAATTAGTATCAGCATTACCGAACAGGAAAGAGATGGGTATGTAAATCTCCTCAATGTGAGACACCACATCAGAGACCAGGATGCTTTTTCATTCTTTGATTTATTTTGTTTTTCCCTAGGGAAACCAATTTAAGATTCAACTGCTTTTTTAGTCTTTGGCTTTGTGGAAAACATCCACATGACACCAGTTTGGGTTTGGTTCTGACCTGAGCTGAGTTTGGGTCACCGATCTAAAAAACCTACAAAATATATTTCCCAAATCCTCTGGACCAATGTCGTGCCTAAGGACTTCTCACACCACTTTGCACCCTCTTCATATGTTTTCAGTTGAAAGCACCAGAATAGTCAGCATTGTTGTGTTGCCAGCTGCTGACCACTTGACATAACTCCATGAATTATGGTTTAAGAACTAGCTGCCTACATCATTCTGCACATACTTCTGCTTCCAGAAGTAGTGCACGAAGATCACTGGATTTATGTCTCTGTACACTTGTGGAAGGATGAGATTAAGCAGATTAGCAATTCAACCCTTCTCCCAGGTAAGATTTTGCCCCTCCACAGCCACAGAAGGAAAATAAAATTATGCAAGGAAGCAGAAAGAACTGTATTTGCCTGTCAAAGTACATATCCAGGGCCTCCTCACAGCAAATGAACCTCTTAAAGGAGACTGTGGATGTCCATCCTGCTCTAAATGATTCCACAACGTTTGATTCCATTTTCTAAATATTTGAGTTTGAGCAGATCCTTGTCCATTTCCTCTCTGTCTCTCAGAGGGCTTCTCCAAGCTTTTCACTTTACATCTTCAAAAGGCCCATCTTTTTCTCCTGCATGGCTGGCCATGGATGGTAGTAGACAGTAGCGCTCAATGCCACTTCAAGGACAGAAAATAAGAGCCCTGGACTTCCAACCACTAGTACTCCTTTCCCCCATTTTTATGACCCCATCTACAGGCCCCTGTGAAGCACTTGCTCACTTGATAGTCACAGCGCCTGCTGCAACGGGTACCCCCACCCCAAGGTAAGATTACAAAGTACCTGGTAGAGAAGATCTGGTTCAGCCCAGAGGAGGTGAAGGAGAGCCACAGGGTGTCACTGAGCTAGACACAGGAGTGCCTGATACTCCTCGTATAAAGGAAAAAGAGTGAATTCCCTAGAGGTGAAATTGTGTAATGCTCCTCATAGCAAATAAAAAAAAAAAAGAAAAGAGCCATGAAAGCCTGCAAGTGAGCATAAACAGCCTGAGAAAAAGAGTGGTGCATTAGCTGTAAATGATAATATCTCCAGCTGTCACTTTCAGGCTTGAACTGTCTTCAGTCTGACCTGAAGCAAAGGGACAGAAACACTAAATTCTTGTTGTATTTTGGTGCCTTGCCTTGCCTTCCCTTCCCTTCTCTCTGTAAAGCCATACAATCACCAGGGAGATGAAACTTCAGGATATGTTTAAGGGATCCTTTGACTTAAAACCATAGGGGAATTTTAATCTTCTCCATTAGGCAGTAATAAATGTTAGAAGAAAAATGTACATACAGCCATGTAACTAGTCATTTTTATATTCATCCACAAAGCATTCTGACACGTAATCACTGAGCACAGCCCTGTTTTGGAAAGCTCTTCTGTTGCTAAACTGTAGCCGAGCCTGGTTTTTAAACAGGATCCTCCTCCACTCCTACCCCTTCAATTTTTATAATCAAAACAAGTCTTAAAAAAAAAAAATCTTGGATTTAAATTACAGGGCGCAAGAAAAGAAGTTTATAAACCAGAATATTTTAGGCTAGATAATGAGGCCCACAAAAATGTGAGGCAAAACCTCCTCTGAATCAGTGGGCTCTGCTTTCTGGCAGAATCTCATTGAAGTTCCTCTGCCCATGCAGAGGAGAGCTGAGCCTTCCCTGGTAAGTGGAGAAGCTGAATGTATTGCACAACAATTCCTACTTGATCTGCTTCCACATGTGCACAGCCATAAGTGATTGCATTTGGACAAAACGGTTGTCAAAGAGATCAGACCTGGGAGTTCTGCATGAAGTCCTAGTGTTTGTGCAAAGAGAGAACTTGCATAAGCACCAGCTTCCAGCCTGCTTAAATCTATTTCACACCACAAAGAGGAGCAGCGAGCACCAGGTGAGAATTTCCCCTCTGTGCAGGAGGGCTGGCAGATCCCCGGACAAAGAAAGGGAGAAGGAAAAAGAACGCATGCTGGAGAAATGAGGTGGCACAGATCAATGTTCATTCAGACCCAGGCTAGCGTGAAGTTCTGTTGTGCAGAGGTGCAAAAGTGGGATGAGAATCCTGGCCCTTGCAGCTGATGGGTTCACAGCTGTGGCCAAATTCATTTAGCCCTGCAGCTGCACTTCGTGGGACAATCCTGAACCTCAGCATCACGAGATGCCAGCAGTACAACTTCCCTCTGGGGTTATACTCTAAGAGAGGGAAGCTGGCCCCACTCATGGATTAGAGCTCACCAAGTCTCCTTGTCCTGCTCAGCCCAAGAAAGAAGGAGACAACTGCATCTGTGACTGACCGAATCCTACACGTCAGCAGCTGCATCACCGAGAAAACAGCTGCAGCACGCCGCGATGGCTCTACGAATCCCACCAGTTTGGGATTAGGTAACGTGGTTTGCAAGGCCGGCAGATGGCAATCTTTGTATTCGTTTGCTCTCGTGCAGAGCATTTTCATCTCAGCATACATAACACCCGTTGCATCAGTCAGTTTGGGGTAGGATTTGTGTCGTTCCCAGCCAGAAGATGTTTTGTTCTTCCTGGCTGACATTTCCATCCCAGATGTCAACCAGATGGAGAACAAGAAATGGGTCTATATGAGAGCTTTCCTCTCACCAGGCAGCTCTGCAAACCGGACATGGAGAGGTGCTAAACTCAAGGCCACCTTGAGCACAGGCCAATAATAATACCCAGGTATCAGAATTTCCCTGCATCTCAAATAGAGACCAAACTTATGGGGCTGCAACTCTGTCAATACCTTGGGAGGCTGAGCCTCAGTATTGAAGCCTTTAATTTTAAAGTCTGTGCTGTCAGTGTCACGTTGCAGCGTCAGTTCCTAACAACACTGCTGGGGACTCCACAGAAAAATGGATCTTTAAAAAGGGAAGATTCAAATGGGGCCACCCTATTTGCCAAGAGTGCCTTTCTATTTCAGGAGCCCGATCTGACAGACCAGGCACTGCTCTTTTTATTATGGGTCACTGCTTTTTCAAGCCTCCCTGTACTGACTCCCTTTCCTGCTTCCATCCCGGGGACTGCTGCTTACACTCTTCCTTGTTATTTCCCCAGCTGCTGGCTGGGTTGTGACCCCAGTCACATCCCTGATAACAGCTTCCTCCCCCCTTAGGCGAGCGAGGAGCCAGCAGAGTTCAAGAAACCTGTCCCTTGCTTGAGGAGCAACGCCTGCTTCGCAGGATTCAGACTCACTTCTCTGTGCTCCAGCCACCCCCACTGGCATAATTGGGGAACCTCCACCTGCAGATCTGCCTCCCAGCCCCTTCCCTCCTTTCACCTTCCATGGCAGCAATTTCTCTTCCACTCTCTGGAGGACTGCCTGGAAGCCTACTGCAACAGAGAGCTTTGTCACTCCTCTGGCTCTCTCCTTCTTGCTGCTTTTCTCCTTCTTTCTCCAGGTTTTGCTGGACTGAGAATGTGCCCTAATTCAGGAGGTAGCTGACTGCCCTGTTAACTCCTAACCAGCTGCAACAATGCAGTCGCGTGCGCACCCCTTCACACATGATACATATTTAATTCCAGTACCTAAAGCAGAATATAGGAAGACCCACAATGCGGTTATTCTTGAACAGATAATACTTTCCCTTTGTGGACAGAGCATTCGCTTTCACTTCCCTATTAAAACCGCTCTGAGGGCTGTGAGGTTTTGCATTCCACCTTTCTCAAAGTGCTGGTGTCAATTCAGTGAAACAAAGAATAGATTTCCCCAAGCCTCCAGAGAGCTGCACCCTTCAGGGGTGGGTGTCATTTTGCTCTCAAATTTCCCTTGGAGATGTGTCCATAGGGATCACATCCCATCCTTCTGCCTTGTCTTCCAGTCCTCCTAAGAAGCTCTCTCAGATGCTTGATTTGAAGACCCTAAACAGCAGAAAACCTCCACATTCTTGGGGAAATTATCCCAGGGCTTAACTGAGACCACTGTTTACTACCAGTAACTGCAATTACTTCAAGTATGCATTTGCTAAGATTTAATTCCTAATCATTGGATATGGTTAAGCCTTCCTCTGCCGGATTACAAAGCCATTTACTTTCAAAAGTCTCTTTCCTGTGTATGCACGAGAAGATCATGCCCAAGGTGTGACTGTGCCTTCCCCAAACTTAGCTCAACCTTTTCCCACCTCCAGTTGAATAGAATCATATTGTAGCCCGGACAAGAATATCCAGATGTCACATCGCTTTGAACCCTTTGTAATCCTTTTGAAAAGCTTGATGTACGTGGCAGTAACAGCCTTACTGATACCATACACCAGTTCCTAACTTGTCATTGACACATAGGCAGACTTCTTCCTCGCTGCAATAACACCCAGAAGCTTACCTCCAGTGACTTAACTACTCTGACCTTTAAGTCACTTGTAGAATAGCTGCCTGGTAGGATATTGTTCTTCATCTGCAGCTGCCTTACAATCTATCATCTTTGGTGATCTGTCACCTACTGATATATTTAAAAGAGATTCGGTGGCATGCCGCTTGGCAGTCAGGTTGAAAGAGCAAAACAAAGTTCTCACAGAAACTCTTGACTGTATCTAAAATTTGACAGAACAGAAAGCAGAGGTAATAAGGAAATCTCTCCTTCACTTTTATGCACTGGATGCATTTTTTTTGGCTTCATTCAACATATGCCGATAAATGATGTTTTAACTCGGTGTGATTTCAAACTATCACCAACCTCAAGAAGACTGAGGTAACAGTGACAAAAAAAAAAAATCATTCACCCCAAATTAAGCATTTGGCCTCAGCTTTGTGGGGTGACTTTTTTAATCTTTGCATTAAGTCTGAAAGAAATATTGAAATGAAAACCTCATTCAGACTTAGAATTTATTTTCTTTAAAAAAGTCACAATGAGACCGTGTAGCGTTCAAAGGCCTGTTTTTTTTCCTTGTCAAGATTAATAACCCAGCAGACCTGCCACTAATGGAAGTTTAAGTGGAAAATGTTACCCACCCTTGCTCCACAGAGCTCCATTTTTGTGGTGCTTCTGAGAGGTACAATTCTCCTCCTTCCTGGCTGATGTAGGATATGATATTTTGGGAGGGGCTGAGCCTTTCTGCATTCATATTCATGTGAGCGCAGGCATGTAGCATCCTCCCTTACCTCCACGCCGTGCAACAGCATCTCTACAAATAAATGAAATCTTGAAAAATTATAAAAGTAGTATTCAGACCCTGGTTGTTTTCAGTTGTTATCCATCAGCTACCATTAAGAGGTGTTTTACACGTAGGGATCACGGCACGCTGAAGCCAGTGTGAATCGGCTAAAGACCAGGTGCTGGCAGCGCAGCCGTGCCAGTTTACGTCAGCTCAGTAGAATGGTGTCATTTACACCACGAAGGGAGAGCAGAGGACGTGACCCTGTCTGTATCCATGTCTCTTTAGGCATTTTTGCAATTGATTTTATTTTTTACTGCTAGCATACGTTCATGGGAAATACATGCGACACTAATTTTAGTGCTGTAATACAGTAAACATCTTGATGTCTTTAAAAGCTACACATGAACAAGCAGCCATGCCTGTATTTGTTTGTAGAAAGGACTATGCTGAGATACACGAGAACTTGAAAGAGAAATTGGTTGGAAAGTGAAGCGAAATTGGGTTCCACTGGAGAACTCCCAGAAAGCAAACAAACAGGGAAAAGGGGAGCAGGAGGCAGAAACAATAGGGCTAAAAAGCAGTAACTCCTAAACACCAGAGCTGCTACTGACACAGATGGGGAAAGGCACTTCTCACAGGGCTGGTTTTTATTCAGCCAATGCCTGTTTAATGGGAGGGAGGAGAAAGACAAGACTGGGGATCGAAAGGGAGCCGGGCGGCGTGAAGGAAAGAGTTAAGGCTGGAGTCGCCCTCTCTGAAGTGCTCTGTGATGCTGTGCAGTGTTTCAGCCCCCAGAGCCTTCCTCCTCCTCCTCCCTCCGTGTGTCAGAGTGGGGAGGAGGCGGGTTCTGCTGAGCTGTTAAATCCTGAGTGAAGTCTCCCCCATTTCCAGTGGCCACCGTTGTCTGAGGCTGGTTCGGAGCAGGGTTGGGGTTCCCCTGACATTTCTGGGACTGTAGCCAGCCAAGAAGGGAAGGAGAAGAAAAGACGAGAGTTTTACAACTTGCTTTTGTCTGAGTGTGGAGAAAGGGGAACGGGAAGCGTCCTTTTTTTTTTTTTTTTCAAACATCACATTCCTGTGTTTTTCTTCAGCCTGGAAAATATATTAATGCTGGTGCTTTCCTCGCTGGAAACAAAGGAGCTAAACTGGACTGAGGAAGCGAAGGAGGCTTGGGGAAGTTTAAAAGAGAGGGACTCGGAGCAGCTGGGAGTTCCCTTTCCTTAAATTAAATCTCTGCCTGTGCGGGTAACCGGCATAGAAAGCAGCCAGACCTGCAGGTAAATGGAGGAGCAGAGATCCCAAAGGAAACTTCCACTCACCTCGTCCCACTTGTCGAGAAGGTGAAGAAGAAAAGAAAGTTAAAAGACACGCGAGTAGACGGATGAGCTCGGGGACCTGCTGGGCTGCGTAAGGATAAATCACCAAGCAGCAGCAAAGCTGTATGGCATTGCTCTCCTTTTAAAGGAAAAAGACGTGAAACCTCATCTCGGGAAGGGGAAGTTCCCTGGGAGTGTAAGTCTCAAGTCAAACTCTTGGCTTTCTCCTCTATGTACTGGACCCTTCCTTTCTCTGTGTGTGTGCTTGCATGTGTGTATGTGAGTGTGAGAGAGAGAAAGAAGGATGTGGAGCACGGTGTCCTTTTGGACAGAGTCATGTTACAGACGGATGATCTCATTTTGCATAAAATGATCCATTTTGTGCTTTCCCCAAAGCAACCTGTAAACTGTAAAACCACCAGGGCAGGGCTGAGGTGTAACCAGCCCCCTTAAATCACTGAAACTACCCAGCCTCTGCTTTGTGGCTGTTGTTTTGTTTTAATCCCTTGTGCGAGATCTCATCACCCTGTTAACATCTAACTTTTTCTCCTCCTCCTCCCCGCAAGCGGATTGCACAATGAACTGGAGGCCAGCTCTCAGCTTGGCCCTGCTGTGGGCAGCGTGGCTAGTGTGTGGCTCTGAGGAGACGGGGAGGCTAGCAGAGAGAGGGAGCCATGGAGCGAGGAAAGCGCCTCTGCCTTACAGGGCTCCAAGCAGCCTCCTGAGAAGGTCTGCAGCATCCCCGAGGAATCTGAGCCCGAATCCCCAACACCCCGTCACCGAGAGGGACTCTTCAGCAGCTCCGAAGGCACCTGCCAGTCTCCTGAAGGAGGAAGCACGTTCCCACCCCAGGGGCATGGGCACCAGGACAAGACGGATACAGAGACTCACAGCCGCGGCCAAATACTCCAAATCCGAGATGATTAAAGACGAAGGGGTGTCTCCAGCCGTACAGTCACGGGTGGCACGCTTCCCCTCGGGGTCAAGTTCCCCCAATGTCCTGGCCAGCTTTGCTGGGAAAAATCGGGTGTGGGTGATTTCTGCCCCCCACGCCTCAGAAGGCTACTACCGGCTCATGATGAGCCTGCTGAAAAATGACGTCTACTGCGAACTGGCCGAGAGGCACATCCAGCAGATTGTGCTGTTCCACGAAGAAGGGGAAGAAGGGGGGAAAGTCAGGAGGATAACCAACGAAGGAAAAATCCTGGAACAGCCACTGGATCCTGCCCTCATCCCCAAGCTCATGAGCTTCCTGAAACTGGAAAAGGGGAAGTTTGGCATGGTGCTGTTGAAGAAAACGCTGCAGGTGGAGGAAAGGTACCCTTATCCAGTCAGGCTAGAGGCCATGTATGAAGTCATTGACCAGAACCCCATCAGGAAAATCGAGAAGATGAGGCAGAAGGGCTTCATACAGACTTGCAAAGCGGCTGGGGTGGAGGGACAGGTGGTTGAGGAAGGCAATAACGGGGGCAGCACCCAACCTACCCCTGGCGGTGGACATGTCCAGGTGCCAGCAAGGAAGGAGGAGCCCAGGAGGAGCAACAACCAGCCGACCAGGACCAAAACCCTGAGGAAACCAATGACGACCACCGTGGCTACTCCTCTGCCCACGGTAAGGACCACCACCCTCCCTACCACTACCACCACCACCCGGGCCACCACCCGCGCAGTGACAACGGCGAGCAGGCCTACGATGACCACCACCCCTCTCCCCACCACGCAGAGGACCTGGACCACGAAGTCGCATACGACCACAGAGTACCACAGGCCGCCGGCGGCCCCCGAGAGCACCACGCCGCGCGTCGCGGCCTCTGAGGACTTCTACTCGCCCGTGTGGAAGGGAAACCGCAGGGACCGGCAGAAACAGCCGGTGGCCACGCGGAAACCAAGCAAAGGTGGCCGGCAGGAGAGCTTCACAGAAGTCCCTACGGCCCCCTCGGTGCACTACACGAAGGCAAGCGTGAGTCGGTTTAAAGATAACCGAACGGACAGGAAGGACTACAACCACAGGGACCTGAACATCACCCCAGGGCAACACAAGCCAACCAAGACTAAACCACCAAAGAAGAAGGCCCAGGAAAAGATACTGAGCAATGAATATGAAGATAAATATGACCCCAGCAAGCCCGCTAGTCCCCATTTAGAGGAGGAGATTGCAGTGGGCAACGTTCCTTCAAAGAAAGGAAAAGAGTCAAAGAAGCACGAGAGAATGGATAAACCCGAGAAGAAGAAGAAGAAGGACAAGCTGCAGAAGAGTGAGAAGCAGTCCAGGAAGGACAAAGCTGAGAAAAAGAGCAAGCAGGACAAAGACCGCAGCAAGAAAAGCAAGAAGGGGAGCAGGACAGAGAATGAGGATTTCCCCAAGCCCAACAAGAAGCCTTTCTTACAGCCTCCCAGGAAATCAGTGACCGACCTCCTGGAGTACTTTGAAGGCAAAAGGCGGCTCATTGTAAGTAACTTGTTCATCTGAATCTTATTTCATAAATGAAGTCATGTCTCCCTCCTAGTAGGAAAATGAGGAACAAAAAGTTTATGGTGCTTTCGTATTATTCTTTTCAGTTGGGCCTAAGAAGTCAAATCTCTAGACCTGGAGGATCATTTCCAACAGAGAAGCTTTTTTGGCCTCCTGTTGGAAATCCTATGTAGAGTATGAACATATTTCAGACAGGAATTAGGCTAAAACCTTTTCCCAGCCTCTTCCCATAGGCCGCCATATAGCCACCAGATTATTTGGTTTCCAGTGGATATGTGGGTGTCGGGATCTGTACAGTTATGATCGATGAAACAAAGGTCCAGGGTGGATTACATCCACTCATCGCTTTGGGGTACTGGCCAATGTTACCACATTTCAGCGCTCAGCGCATCCTGCCAGCTGGCACACCTGCTTTGTATTGGTGCTGGTGTCCTAAAACTGGAAGTGAGCCACGTGCACTTGGCAGTACAAGCGCACGGCTGATGGAGAATATGCACAAAGGCATATGAGCAGATGCCCTGAGGTAGGATTGTTACATTTCCCATTATTTCTCAAGGGAATTTGGCATTCACATCCCCTAGATATCTTCAGAGATCCCATACAAACCTTATTTCCCCCCCCCCCCCCCGCTGTTTTTATTAAACTATAACTCGATGGTAAGCTTTCAAGCCTTAGAAACTCAGCATGGTCTGGAGTTACTTCTCCCAGGATTTAAGAGTGTTGTATGTTTTTCCAACTACTTATCTAAAAAAACACTTCACCTGGGACAGGAAACAGTTTTAGCTGTAGTACAAATGTTTTTCCTGGCAGATGGCACATACCCTGAAAGGTACACTTTGAAAAATAGTTATTTAAAAATATTATTACAGGAGCTGCTTTCTTGCAATTATTTCACTGCAAGCTGGCCTCTTTGATAATTATTGTCCAGCTGTCAGTGTCACAACATAGTTTTGACTTTGATGCCCCATATTCCCATACAAATAGCTAAGATGCCAAGCCAAGATTTCAACCCCTGGAATTTAATTAATCATTCTGCTGATGATTAACAAACCTGAGTGGAATCCACATTTTTTCTTCCCCTCCCCATTCTTCCAGCTGTAGGGGCTGTGCAGAGCTAGCAGCTGTGAGTGAAGAGCTATATATTTGAAAAATTTGAACTTGACTGAATTTTGCAAATATTGCCTGTTAGTTACAAGTTAATCAATAGTTAACTAAGCCGAAAGCTGAGAGAGAAAAACTGCAAGGAAGTTTGGGATCTTAGCCATGTATCTTAATGTTGTGGCTTCCAAGAATATGTGCAGCATCATGACAAATAAAAACAAATATGAAATATGCCAAGAGCGGAGCTTACAGATGTCAGACTGTGAATTCATTACACCAACACAGTCCTAGAAAGTTAAAGGCCGGTCTGAAATTTGAACCTTCTGATACTAGGCCACCTCTCAGCTGGATCTCCAAGAGAAGAGTTGCACAATCTCAGGCTGTCAGACCAGAACTCACTGGGGAGAAATGATAATACCACGCTGCACTTTATTTCTCCAGTATCTAGTATGACCCTCGGCCTGCTTGCCCTGAAGTTTCTTGAGGGATAGGTTTGATTTGATCAACAGTAAAAGCAGTGGCTGAAGCCTGCCGTCTCTTCCAAAGAGCTTTCCAATACTTTAAATACATATACATGCCTATTTGCATCCCTTCTGATCAAGCTGTTCAGTTCCCTTAGGATAAGTCCTTCCAGCTGGATGATCTTTGCCATTCATGAGTCTTCAAACTCCCTTGCTACAGAATTAGCCCACAGTGATCCAGGAGTGCCTCTACCTGAGCTATTCCCCGTTGCATTGCTATACTATTGTCTATCAGCCTCTTTATGAGACCAGCTCCTAAGGACAGTGTTTTGGTCCTCTCCCAGTACAAAAGAATTTGGAGAGACAGATGCTTTTAAGTCCTACGCATCACTGTGGATTTCAGACTACAGATTTCATTGTGCATTTCAAACACCTAGAGTTTTGAAGGCTAATCCCGGTTAAGTTCAGTTAATGACAGATATAGGACCCAGCTACAAAACCTAAAAAAGCATATGGGCTTTGAGCCCTGCAGCCCCACCCCTCTATGTTGTTTTGTTGCTGTTGCAGTCTTACTTATTTTGAGAAGTCTTGGCTTAGTGACTTTGGTTTTGTTTATTTTTCTGTAGTGATGACATGCAGGCTAATGGATTAAATATAACACATACCTGCACATATATATACACCCATATGCACATACACACACGCATGCAAATGCAGGTAGATAAAATGTATATACTGCCCGGGTTAAAACATTCCTGTAACAAAGCTTTGATACAAAATTTGCTTTGCCTCTTAAATGTTCCCTGCTTTATTCTACAAGGCTTGATAAAGCAGCTCTACTTCAGACTTCACTGTGTGCTTACGGCCACTGAAATTAAGTGGACAATACAAACCAAATACTCTGGTTTTAATCTCAGTCCTCAAATCTTTTTCACGATCCTTTGTTTATTTGAAGTATTTCTGTGCAATTTAAATGCAGTGTATTACATGCTATGGCCCAGAAATCAAATCTTCTTTGTGCCCAATTTTTGTTCACTCTCATGTCCCAGTGCTATAGCTATGGCAGGGGGGCTTTCTATAAACTAGAGTCAGATCTTTTAGGCCCATAAATGCCACCTACATTTCAGTCCATTGATGAACTGGATTTATAAGGAGTGTATCATAAAAATTAGCCTTCAGGCACTACAAACTTAAGAGAGTAGCTAGGAGACAACTGCACCTGATACAGACTGAAGCATAAGTCTGTAATTGAAGGATTCTGGTGATTATTTATGACCCAAAACCATAAAATTCAGACTCCAACTTCCTTTGTGTTTGGGGAATTGGTGGCAGGCACTTGATTGCAGTTCACTAATGCAAGCTAGGATGTTTAGGTTGCTAGAGCTGGGGCTTTCCTCCCCACCTTCAGATGGAAACAGCTGCATAGACTACTGCATATTGTGACACACACATACACACCTTCCTTGGGATGTCTGAATCCTAGTCACTGATGAAGGATCCAAGTTGTGTGCTTTACAATTTTTAAGTCTCTGGTAGGAGACTTTGAAATGAATACAGTACTATAGAGTTAAACAAGTATTCATGAAACCCAAGTTGTATTTGCACTGTGATAGCCAAAATAGCCACAAGGAACTCCTACTGTGAGTGAGTGGGGGGAATCCTAGATTTGTTGCACCCCTCAAGCCCTGACAAGGCAAGGGATAATGGGAGGGTACACTGTTTTCTGTAAAACCCAGTGCCATTTCTTCTACCAGTATTGTGAAGACACAGATGAGCCAGTGCCACTAGCTGGCCATGCTTCCTATGGCTCTCCTGTGACTGCCTGGACACCTTTGGGACAGCTCCATGGAAAACAAATCCCAGTTTGCAGTCAATGACTAGTTCTCCTTCAGTGAAATAGTCACCTGTTTCATTCCTTATATTAAACAAGCTCTTTTTTCTCTGCCACCAACCAGCTGATCACGACTCCCAAGGCGGACAACAACATGTATGTTCAGCAGCGAGACGAATACCTGGAGAGCTTCTGCAAGATGGCAACGAGGAAAATCTCAGTCATTACAATCTTTGGCACCATGAACAACAGCAGCATGAAAATTGACCACTTCCAGCTAGGTTCCGTTTTTTTTTAACTAATTTCTTTCCACCTTGTGGGCACAATAGCAGATAGCAAAGGGAGAAATTTCCCCAGCTTGGGTCAAGATCTAAGCAAGACTATTTGTTGTGGTATAGCAGCACTTTCAAACCCATTCTTCCTCTTCCATGCTGACTACCCCCACTTCATATTTACGTAAGTGCCTCTGGTATTTTCCATGCTTGGGCTTCCAGTGCTGTAACTTGAGCACCTCCAGCTTTCTTTGTGGGAATTTATAAAAACAGTAGAACAGTCAAACAGTGAAAAGGCCTAAAAATGTGACAAGGGCATGGGACAGAAGGTGGAAGTTAGCCTCAGTTCTACCAATAACTTGAATACCAACCTCACTGTCTAACTGAATGGCTGTCCTAACACAACTCCACCATTGTTTTTGCAGTATGTTTGACATGGGTGGCCTATAAAGTAAACATACTTGCTAGCATGTTTTAAACACTGTTTAAAGAAACTGGCTATTGTCATGAAGGAGAGGAGGCTGGCAACAGAAGAGGCTGAAGGGAAACATTTGAGATTATATTCAGAATGGCCCAAGCTAATCCTGTTTTGAATTTCAGTATTGTTACCTCCCTGTCCTGCCATGTAACATTTTCTTATGCCTTTTCTCTCCTTACAAAGACATGGAAAAAGATGAATTTTGTGGAGGCACACTAAACCCAGGACAGAGAGAGAAGTGTGCTAGGTAGACCCCTTGCCATGAGTTCTTTTCCTCCCCAGGATCAGTTTCTCTAGGCCTAACAGCTGATTTTGAGATGTTCACAAAGTGAGTATTCACCACAGGAGAGGCCCAGGCACATTTTCCCTTTTCTGCTAGTAAAGAGGTAGGAGATTTCAGCCATAGTCTCGAGGTACGTACAACCTTACAAATTTGCACCAGCATACCTGAATATTTACCATTTAATTGTTTAGCATTTTAATTCCTACAGCCTCTCTTTACCCTTAAAGCAAGACACCCATGGGTGTGACTGCTAATTGCTGCCTGTCCCAAAGAGGTTAACCTTTGGAGGCACTGTAAATCAGAGTATGCAGGTCTTGCAAAGTAGCTCA